>NC_042620.1:7222789-7444964 GCF_901001135.1 Rhinatrema bivittatum | reverse complement strand
TCTGCATGTGGAGAGAGATCTGCTAGCTAGCATGCAGGCTCTGTGTAGGGATCCAGAGCAATCTGGCTTGTTTTTCCAATAGGACGTGTATTGTGTTCTGCCATGTTTGAGAGAGATTCCGCTAGCTAGCATGCAGGCTCTGTGTAGGGATCAGAGCAATCTGGCTTGTTTTCCAATAGGAGTGTATTGTGTTCTGCATGTGGAGAGAGATTCTGCTAGCTAGCATGCAGGCTCTGTGTAGGGGTCTAGAGCAATCTGGCTTGTTTTTCCAATAGGACGTGTATTGTGTTCTGCATGTGGAGAGAGATTCTGCTAGCTAGCATGCAGGCTCTGTGTAGGGATCCAGAGCAATCTGGCTGTTTTTCCAATAGGACGTGTATTTGTTCTGCATGTTTGAGAGAGATTCCGCTAGCTAGCATGCAGGCTCTGTTAGGGATCCAGAGCAATCTGGCTTGTTTTTCCAATAGGAGTGTATTGTGTTGCATGTGGAGAGAGATTCTGCTCGCTAGCTGCAGGCTCTGTGTAGGGATCCAGAGCAATCTGGCTTGTTTTTCCAATAGGACGTGTATTGTGTTCTGCATGTTTGGAGAGAGATTCCTCTAGCTAGCATGCAGGCTCTGTGTAGGGATCTAGAGCAATCTGGCTTGTTTTTCCAGTAGGAGTGTATTGTGTTCTGCATGTTTGAAGAGAGATTCCGCTAGCTAGTATGCAGGCTCTGTGTAGGGATCTAGAGCAATCTGGCTGTTTTTTCCAATGTACGTATATTGTGTTCTACATGTGGAGACAGATTCTGCTCACTAGCATGCAGGCCTAGTGTAGGGATCCAGAGCAATCTGGCTTGTTTTTCCAATAGGACGTGTATTGTGTTCTGCATGTGAGAGAGATTCTGCTCACTAGCATGCAGGCTCTGTGTAGGGATCCAGAGCAATCTGGCTTGTTTTTCCAATAGGACGTGTATTGTGTTCTGCATGTGAGAGAGATTCTGCTCACTAGCATGCAGGCTCGGTGTAGGGATCCAGAGCAATCTGGCTTGTTTTTCCAATAGGACGTGTATTGTGTTCTGCATGTGGAGAGAGATTCTGCTAGCTAGCATGCAGGCTCTGTGTAGGGATAGAGCAATCTGGCTTGTTTTTCCAATAGGACGTGTATTGTGTTCTGCTGTGGAGAGAGATTCTGCTCACTAGCATGCAGGCTCAGTGTAGGGATCCAGAGCAATCTGGCTTGTTTTTCCAATAGGACGTGTATTGTGTTCTGCATGTGGAGAGAGATTCTGCTAGCTAGCATGCAGGCTCTGTAGGGATCCAGAGCAATCTGGCTTGTTTTTCCAATAGGACGTGTATTGTGTTCTGCATGTGGACAGAGATTCTGCTACTAGCATGCAGGCTCTGTGTAGGGATCTAGAGCAATCTGGCTTGTTTTTCCAATAGGATGTGTATTGTGTTCTGCATGTGAGAGAGATTCTGCTAGCTAGCATGCAGGCTCTGTGTAGGGATCAGAGCAATGGCTGTTTTTCCAATAGGACGTGTCTTGTGTTCTGCATGTTTGAGAGAGATTCTGCTGCTAGCATGCAGGCTCTGTGTAGGGATCCAGAGCAATCTGGCTTGTTTTTCCAATAGGACGTGATTGTGTTCTGCATGTGGAGAGAGATTCTGCTAGCTAGCATGCAGGCTCTGTATAGGGATCTAGAGCAATCTGGCTTGTTTTTCCAGTAGGAGTGTATTGTGTTCTGCATGTTTGACAGAGATTCCGCTAGCTAGCATGCAGGCTCTGTGTAGGGATCTAGAGCAATTGGCTTGTTTTTCCAATAGGACGTGTATTGTGTTGTGCATGTGGAGAGAGATTCTGCTCACTAGCATGCAGGCTCTGTGTAGGGAATCTAGAGCAATCTGGCTTGTTTTTCCATAGGAGTTGTATTGTGTTCTGCAGTTTGAGAGAGATTCCGCTAGCTAGCATGCAGGCTCTGTGTAGGGATCTAGAGCAATCTGGCTTGTTTTTCCAATAGGACGTGTATTGTGTTCTGCTTGTGGAGAGAGATTCTGCTCACTAGCATGCAGGCTCTGTGTAGGGATCGAGAGCAATCTGGCTTGTTTTTCCATAGGACGTGTATTGTGTTCTGCATGTTTGAGAGAGATTCTGCTGCTAGCATGCAGGCTCTGTGTAGGGATCCAGAGCAATCTGGCTTGTTTTTCCAATAGGACGTGTATTGTGTTCTGCACGGAGAGAGATTCTGCTAGCTAGCATGCAGGCTCTGTGTAGGGATCTAGAGCAATCTGGCTTGTTTTTCCAGTAGGAGTTGTATTGTGTTCTGCAGTTTGACAGAGATTCCGCTAGCTAGCATGCAGGCTCTGTGTAGGGATCTAGAGCAATCTGGCTTGTTTTTCCAATAGGACGTGTATTGTGTTCTGCATGTGGAGAGAGATTCTGCTCACTAGCATGCAGGCTCTGGTAGGGATCTAGAGCAATCTGGCTTGTTTTTCCAATAGGATGTGTATTGTGTTCTGCATGTTTGAGAGAGATTCGCTAGCTAGCATGCAGGCTCTGTGTAGGGATCAGAGCAATCCGGCTTGTTTTTCCAATAGGACGTGTATTGTGTTCTGCATGTGGAGAGAGATTCTGCTAGCTAGCATGCAGGCTCTGTGTAGGGATCTAGAGCAATCTGGATTGTTTTCCAATAGGACGTGTATTGTGTTCTGCATGTGGAGAGAGATTCCGCTAGCTAGCATGCAGGCTCTGTGTAGGGATCTAGAGCAATCGCTTTTGTTTTTCCAATAGGACGTGTATTGTGTTCTGCATGTGGAGAGAGATTCTGCTAGCTAGCATGCAGGCTCTGTGTAGGGATCTAGAGCAATCTGGCTTGTTTTTCCAGTAGGACGTGTATTGTGTTCTGCATGTTGAGAGAGATTCTGCTAGCTAGCATGCAGGCTCTGTGTAGGGATCTAGAGCAATCTGGCTTGTTTTTCCAATAGGACGTGTATTGTGTTCTGCATGTGGAGAGAGATTCTGCTAGCTATTATGCAGGCTCTGTGTAGGGATCTAGAGCAATCTGGCTTGTTTTTCCAAGTAGGACGTGTATTGTGTTCTGCATGTTTGAGAGAGATTCTGCTAGCTAGCATGCAGGCTCTGTGTAGGGATCTAGAGCAATCTGGCTTGTTTTTCCAGTAGGACGTGTATTGTGTTCTGCATGTTTGAGAGAGATCTGCTAGCTAGCATGCAGGCTCTGTATAGGGATCTAGAGCAATCTGGCTTGTTTTTCCAATAGGACGTTTATTGGTTCTGCATGTGGAGAGAGATTCCGCTAGCTAGCATGCAGGCTCTGTGTAGGGGTCTAGAGCAATCTGGCTTGTTTTTCAGTAGGAGTTGTATTGTGTTCTGCATGTTTGAGAGAGATTCCGCTAGCTAGCATGCAGGCTCTGTGTAGGCATCTAGAGCAGTGGTTCTCAACGCTGTCCTGGGGACCCCCCCCAGCCAGTCGGGTTTTCATGATATCCACAATGAATATGCATGAGAGAAAATTTGCATACACTGCCTCCATAACATGCACATTTTCTCTCATGCATATTCATTGTGGATATCATGAAAACCCGACTGGCTGGGGGGGTCCCCAGGACAGGGTTGAGAACCACTGATCTAGAGCAATCTGGCTTGTTTTTCCAGTAGGATGTGTATTGTGTTCTAGGGATGTGAATCGTTTTTTGACGATTTAAAATATCATCCGATATATTTTAAATCGTCAAAAATCGTTAGAGCCGTGATACAATACCAATTCCCCCGATTTATCGTCAAAAAATCGTAAATGGGGGAAGGGGGAGGGCGGGAAAACCGGCACACTAAAACAAGCCTAAAACCCACCCCGACCCTTTACAATAAATCCCCCACCCTCCCGAACCCCCCCCAAATGCCTTAAATTACCTGGGGTCCAGAGGAAGGGTCCCGGTGTGATCTCTTTCTCTCGGACCTCCGTGCGTTGTAGAAATGGCGCCGGCGCTACCTTTGACCTGTCATATGACAGGTCAAAGGTAGCGCCGGCACCATTTTGTTTTTTTGTCCCCCGACGGCAGGAGATCGCTCCCGGACCCCCGCTGGACCCCCAGGGACTTTTGGCCAGCTTGGGGGGGCCTCCTGACCCCCACAAGACTTGCCAAAAGTCCAGCGGGGGTCCGGGAACGACTTCTGCACGCGAATCGTTTTTCCGTACGGAAAAACGATTCGCGGTAGGAGATCGCTCCCGGACCCCGCTGGACACACAGAGACTTTTGGCCAGCTTGGGGGGGCCTCCTGACCCCCACAAGACTTGCCAAAAGTCCAGCGGGGGTCCGGAACAACCTCCTGCAGTCGAACTGTGTTGCCGTACGGCCGACGCCATTTTGCGCCGTATGGCGGCGCCATTTTCCGTACAGAAAAACAATTCGCGTGCAGGAAGTCGTTCCCGGACCCCGCTGGACTTTTGGCAAGTCTTGTCGGGGTCAGTAGGCCCCCCAAGCTGGCCAAAAGTCCCTGGGGGTCCAGCGAGGATCCGGGAGCGATCTCCTGCCGTCGGGGGACAAAAAAACAAAATGGCGCCGGTGCTACCTTTGCCCTGTCATATGACAGGACAAAGGTAGCGCCGGCGCCATTTCTACAACGCACGGAGGTTCGAGAGAAGAGATCACACTGGGACCCTTCCTCTGGACCCCAGGTAATTTAAGGCATTTGGGGGGGGGGTTCGGGAGGGTGGGGGATTTATTTTAAAAGGGTCGGGGTGGGTTTTAGGATGTTTTAGTGTGCCGGTTTTCGATTTACATGATCTAAACGATATTTAAAAAACCCAAACTGCGACGATCCGATTCCCTCCCCCTCCCAGCCAAAATCGATCGTTAAGACGATCGACCACACGATTCACATCTCTATTGTGTTCTGCATGTTTGAGAGAGATTCTGCTAGCTAGCATGCAGGCTCTGTGTAGGGTCTAGAGCAATCTGGCTTGTTTTTTCCAGTAGGACGTGTATTGTGTTCTGCACGTGGAGAGAGATTCTGCTAGCTAGCATGCAGGCTCTGTGTAGGGTCTAGAGCAATCTGGCTTGTTTTTCCAGTAGGACGTGTATTGTGTTCTGCATGTGGAGAGATTCTGCTAGCTAGCATGCAGGCTCTGTGTAGGGATCTAGAGCAATCTGGCTTGTTTTTCCAGTAGGAGTTGTGTGTTCTGCATTTGAGAGAGATTCTGCTAGCTAGCATGCAGGCTCTGTGTAGGGATCTAGAGCAATCTGGCTTGTTTTTCCAGTAGGACGTGTATTGTGGCTGCATGTTGAGAGAGATTCTGCTAGCTAGCATGCAGGCTCTGTGTAGGGATCTAGAGCAATCTGGCTTGTTTTTCCAGTAGGAGTGTATTGTGTTCTGCATGTGAGAGAGATTCTGCTAGCTAGCATGTGGCTCTGTGTAGGGATCTAGAGCAATCTGGCTTGTTTTTCCAATAGGACGTGTATTGTGTTCTGCATGTTTGAGAGATTCTGCTAGCTAGCATGCAGGCTCTGTGTAGGGATCTAGAGCAATCTGGCTTGTTTTTCCAGTAGGACGTGTGTTCTGCATGGAGAGAGATTCTGCTAGCTAGCATGCAGGCTCTGTGTAGGGATCTAGAGCAATCTGGCTTGTTTTTCCAGTAGGACGTGTGTTCTGCACGTGAGAGAGATTCTGCTAGCTAGCATGCAGGCTCTGTGTAGGGATCTAGAGCATCTGGCTTGTTTTTCCAGTAGGACGTGTGTTCTGCACGTGGAGAGAGATTCCACTAGCTAGCATGCAGGCTCTGTGTAGGGTCTAGAGCAATCTGGCTTGTTTTTCCAGTAGGAGTTGTATTGTGTTCTGCATGTTTGAGAGAGATTCTGCTAGCTAGCATGCAGGCTCTGTGTAGGGATCTAGAGCAATCTGGCTTGTTTTTCCAGTAGGAGGTTGTATTGTGTTCTGCATGTTTGAGAGAGATTCTGCTAGCTAGCATGCAGGCTCTGTGTAGGGATCTAGAGCAATCTGGCTTGTTTTTCCAGTAGGAGTGTATTGTGTTCTGCATGTTTGAGAGAGATTCTGCTCGCTAGCATGCAGCTCTGTGTAGGGATCTAGAGCAATCTGGCTTGTTTTTCCAATAGGACGTGTATTGTGTTCTGCATGTGAGAGAGTTTCTGCTAGCTAGCATGCAGGCTCTGTGTAGGGATCTAGAGCAATCTGGCTTGTTTTTCCAGTAGGACGTGTGTTCTGCACGTGGAGAGAGATTCTGCTAGCTAGCATGCAGGCTCTGTGTAGGGATCTAGAGCAATCTGGCTTGTTTTTCCAGTAGGACGTGTGTTCTGCACGTGGAGAGAGATTCTGCTAGCTAGCATGCAGGCTCTGTGTAGGGATCTAGAGCAATCTGGCTTGTTTTTCCATAGGACGTGTGTTCTGCATGGAGAGAGATTCACTGCTAGCATGCAGGCTCTGTAGGGGTCTAGAGCAATCTGCTTGTTTTTCCAGTAGGAGTTGTATTGTGTTCTGCATGTTTGAGAGAGATTCTGCTACTAGCATGCAGGCTCTGTGTAGGGATCTAGAGCATCTGGCTTGTTTTTCCAGTAGGACTGTGTTCTGCACGTGGAGAGAGATTGCTAGCTAGCATGCAGGCTCTGTGTAGGGGTCTAGAGCAATCTGGCTTGTTTTTCCAGTAGGAGTGTATTGTGTTCTGCATGTTTGAGAGAGATTCTGCTAGCTAGCATGCAGGCTCTGTGTAGGGTCTAGAGCAATCTGGCTTGTTTTCCAGTAGGACGTGTGTTCTGCACGTGGAGAGAGATTCTGAGCTAGCATGCAGGCTCTGTGTAGGGTCTAGAGCAATCTGACTTGTTTTTCCAGTAGGACGTGTATTGTGTTCTGCATGTTTGAGAGAGATTCTGCTCGCTAGCATGCAGGCTCTTTGTAGGGGTCTAGAGCAATCTGGCTTGTTTTTCCAGTAGGAAGTGCATTGCGTTCTGCATTTGCAGTGTTGCCTTTTCATAGGTAAGTTGACTATTCGAACCCTGGGAGTTCGTGTCTTATGGTTTGTTTGGCAGGTAAAGCTTCTCAGTGTCATAAAAGTCAGGGCCCTGTCAGTTGCTGTCTGCATCCAATTCCCCTTTTCCCACTGCCATTGAAGCAGAGAGCAATGATGGGGTTGCATATTCTGATTTTGTCCTCAGGAGAGGGTGGTGAATGCCCTTCCGGAGGAGGTGGTGAAGACGAAAACAGTGAAGGATTTCAAAGGGGCATGGGATAAACACTGTGGATCCCTAAAGGTTAGAGGATGGGAATGAAGAAAGATTTCATGGGGGTAACTGGGGGTAATTTGCTGGAGTGGCATTTCCTACCCTTAACCAATAAGCCTTGAAACTGTTAATGCAGCTCCATCATTGCTCTCTGCTTCACTGACAGTGGGAAAAGGGGAATTGGATTCAGACAGCAACTGACGAGGGCCACGAGTTTTACGGTTTGGGAACAAATAAACATGGGTAACTTCCTGATGCGACTTTTACTACCCTTAATCACTAAGCCCGATAGTTTTGATGCGGCTCCATCATTGCTCTCTGCTTCCATAGCAAGGGTTACGGGAAATTGAGTCCAAACAGCATCACTTGTATGTTTCTATATTTTTGTGTTCCATTGGATTTCACAAGGGGGTAGATTTACAAAAAATGCGCGTTCGCGTACTTTTGTTGGTGCACCAGTTGCAAACAAAAGTACGCTGGATTTTAGTAGATATGCGCGTATCTGCTAAAATCCTGGATCGGCGCGCGCAAGGCTGCCGATTTTGTGCAGCTGGCGCGCGCCGAGCCGCACAGCCTGCCGCCGTTCCCTCCAAGGCCGCTCCGATATCGGAGCGGCCTCGGAGGGAACTTGCTTTCGCCCTCCCCTCACCTTCCCCTCCCTTCCTCTATCTAACCCCCCCCCCCGGCCCTATCTAAACCCCCCCTACCTTTGTTGGGGGATTTACGCCTCCCGGAGGGAGAAGTAAATCCCCGCGCGCCAGCGGGCCGCTAGCGCGCCGAGACGCGACCCGGGGGCGGTTCCGGAGGGCGCGGCCACGCCCCCGGACCACCCCGGCCAAAACCACGCCCCCGGGCCCGCCCCCGAAACGCCTTGTCGATCGGCCCCGCCCCCGACAGTCCCCCGACAAAAAACCCCGGGACTTACGCAAGTCCCGGGGCTCTGCGCGCGCCGGCAGGCCTATGGAAAATAGGCGCGCCAGCGCGCAAGGCCCTGCTCGCGTAAATCCGGGCGGATTTACGCGAGCAGGGCTTTTAAAATCCACCCCAAAGTGTGTGGCAGGGAAGGATTTAGAAGTGTTGTTACTGAATAATCTCCTTGTATGGCGAGTTGAAAGGGGAAACTTCCTAACTCTGCTCTGTATAAACTCCAGAAGAGGTCAGAAATTCTTCAGGTTGACAGCAAGATGCACAAGAGTTTGTCCGTATCAAAAAACTGTGTGTAGCATATCGATCCCAGATTTCTCACTGATGAAGGTGCTGAAAATTAAAACTTTTCAGTAAAAAATGTAATAACTAGTCTTTTTTTTTTTTTTTACAAATCATTACTGAAATGAAGGAATACCTAATCTTTCTTTTGCATCATTTTTAACAATAAAATATCTAGGATTTTATTTTAGTACAGCAGCTACATGTAGTGTGCAGTGTCGAGCGTGATCTGACAAGTGTGTCACAGCAGAGGAAAGGTCCAGAACCAGGGCTCCAGCTAATGCCATCTCCCTGCTATCAGCTGTGCAAGCTTGACCACCTGCAGGAGATCACGCCTTCTCTTTTAATCCTGAGCTGAGGGATGCAGCCAGGTCAGCCTGGTGCCCATGCGAGGAGACCTGACCCCTCCGCCCAGTAATAGCCAAGAATGTATCCGAGTCCTGACTGCTATGGCTGCCCCCTGCTTGACCCTGACTCATTCACACTTGGCAGGTCAGCATTTCCCATGTTTTGCCCGTTTACCTTTCCTCCCAGGGGTATGTGTTCAGATCTTTAAGTCTATCCCTATATGCTTCAGAACGAAGACCACTGACCATATCAGTAGTCCCCTCTGGAGCGACTCCCTCCTGTTTCTATCCTTCTGAAGGTGGGGTCTCCAGAATTGTACTCAGTATCCCACGTGAGGTCTCACCAGGGACCTATACAGGGGCAACATCACCTCCCTTTTTCTGCTGACCAGTCCTCTCCCACTGCAGCCAAGCATCTTTCTGGCTTTTACTGTTGCGTTACCCACCTGTTTGGCCAATTTAATATTATCAGATGACGGTCACTCTCAGAATCCACTCTTCTTTCATGCTTAGAAGAATTTCACACCTATACTGTATCTCTCCCTTGGGTTTTTGTAGCTCAAATGCATAATTCTGCATTTTTAGCTTTAAATCTTAGCTGCTAGTCCCTAGATCATTCCTCGAGCTTTGCTAAATCTGTTCTCTTGTTTTCCAAGTCTGCCTGGCTGTCCACCCTCTTGCAGATTTTGGTATCATCTGCAAAAAGACAAACTTTTCCTACAATTCTTCCATAATGTTGCTCACAAAAATATTGACAAGAACTAGTCCAGACAGGTTTATTTAAGGCTTTTATATACCGATGTTCCTGTACTAGTACATATCACGTCGGTTTACATAGAACCAAAGTTGGAAATTACATCAAACAAGAGGGTACAGATAACAGGGCTAACTTCATATGAACTTATAGATAAAGCAGCGAACGACTTAAAATAAAATAAAATTATTATAAATAAGTATAAATATACAAAATATAAATAAATAAACATAAACATTCAAAAACTTGGATTTACACAGACTTGAAAAGCATGAATGCATTATAACATACAGCTAGCGGGGAAATAATGAGATTAAATTATAAGATTAAATGGTTACGGCGTCGGACATCTCGCATCATCGTGAATCTGACCCTGAGGGAGAGACCTTTAAGTGAAGGCTTTTGTGAAAAGCCAAGTTTTGAGCTTCTTTTTGAACGTCCGACTACAAGTTTCTAGCCGAAGGTCTGTGGGGAGGGCATTCCAGTGAGAGGGGCTGGCGGTCGAGAATGCACGTTTCTTGAGCGTGACTTGGCTGGAGGTGCATATAAGGTGCCTAAGTAGCTGGTTCTGATTGGTCTCGATGATGCGTGGGGACGAAGTGGGTCACTTAGATTTAGCGAAGTTTGGGAATGAATGGTCTTGTGGGTTATGGTTAGTACTTTGAATATGATTCTAAATTTAATAGGGAGCCAGTGTAGGTTCTTTAGAATAGGTGTGATGTGTTCTCCTCTACTAGAGTTGGTTAGGATCCTGGCAGCCGAGTTCTGCAGCATTTGTAATGGTTTGGTGGTGATAGCTGGGAGGCCAATTAGCAGAGAGTTGCAATAGTCAATTTTTGAAAATAGAATAGTTTGGAGGACTGTTCTAAAGTCCTGAAAGTGGAGGAGAGGTTTTAGCTTTTTCAATATGTGTAGCTTGTGAAAACATTCTTTCGTAGTGTTTGTGACAAATTTTTTGAGATTCAGCCTATTGTCGATAGTAACGCCAAGGTCTCTTACGTAGTGGGGGAGATCATTAGCGTGTGTGATTAGATTGTTGGCAGCCTGACAGTTGTCATCCAGGGTGATCAGCATAAGTTCCGTTTTGCAGTATTGAGAACTAAGTTAAGGCTAGTGAGGAGGGAATTTATGGACTGTAGACAATTGTTCCAGAAATTGATGGTGTTGGAGATAGATTCAGTGATAGGCAACAGGATCTGGACGTCGTCGGCGTATATGAAGTGTGTGATCTTTAGACTTGAGAGCAGATGACATAGTGGGAGAAGATAAATGTTAAACAGGGTTGGGGAGAGGGAGGATCCTTGTGGGACTCCAAGAGTGGACTTGACCGGGTGTGATTCCTTGTTGCTTATTCTGACCTTGTATGTCCTATTGTTAAGGAATGATCTGAACCATTCAAGGGCTGATCCTGAGATGCCTATGTCTGAGAGCCGGTTGATGAGGATAGAATGCTTTACAGTGTCGAAAGCTGCAGATATATGAGAAGTGCCAGGAGGTAGGGGTCTTTTTCTCCAAGCCGGAGAGGACTCTGTCCGTCAATGAGATTAAGAGGGATTCCGTGCTGAGGGATTTGCGGAATCCGAATTGGGCTGTTGTGAGAATCTTGTGGTCTTCTAGGAATTCCGACAACTGTTTGTTAACTATTCTCTCCATAAGTTTGGCGACAAACGGTAGGTTAGCGATGGGGCGGAAATTGGCCAGGTCTGCAGGGTTCAGGTTGGGTTTCTTGAGGAAGGTTTGAGAGTGGCTAGTTTCAGCATGTCTGGTACAAGTCCTTGTGTTAGCGAGCGGTTGATGATCTCTGCTAAGGGATTCGCAATGATGTTTGGGATGGTGAGTAGTAATTTAGATGGAATGGCATCTATCGGATGAGTGGAAGGTTTCATCTTTTTGAGAATTGATTCAATTTCGAGTGAGGAAGTGAGTTCAAAGGATTCTAGGTTTGCTTTCTGGCTGAAGGGGGGAGAGTAGAGAGGAGGCGGTTCTATATTACACGTAGCCAGAGGTGCTACGTGTAATATACATGTAATATTCAAAAAAGCTTCAAAAAATATTAATATACATGTAATATTCAAAAAAGCTTTCCCAGACCTGGATTAAATCATAACTCACCTCTAACCATCTTCCAATAACTACCCTTATGCAGAAAACCATTACCTCCTATCACTTCCTCCACGTAAAAAATCTACAATAAGTTCAGATGGACAATACCCAGCAAATACCATAATCTCTTGTTAATGTACCTCGTGAAATCTTTGTAAATGTACCTCGTCAAAGTTGGTTAATATATTATGTTAATTTTCCTATCACTTCTCTGCTCCAACTTGTACTTATCCCTGTTTTATTGTAACTGTAACTGTTCAGCACCTGTTATTTACTTCGTTCACTATACCTTTCATCACACCCTTGTTTATTGTAAACCGGCATGATGTGATACTCTCACGAATGCCGGTATAGAAAAAACTAAAATAAATAAATTAAATAAATAATACAGATCCCTACAATATCCCCATCCTCTGATTGAATTCCATTTGTCGCCTCCCACTCAACCTGTTTCTAACCCACTCAATCACTTTGACCCCCAAACCAATGGCACTCGTTTATTTAAAAGTGGCCTTCTTGAAATCATAAGAAGTGCCCTGCTGGGTCAGATCAATGTCCATTGAACCAGCATCCTGTCTCCGACATTGGCCAGGCCAGGTACCCCCAATAGTTGATCTATTTCTTGTCTCTAACTCCCAGGGATAAGCACTGGCTTTCTCAAGACTACCTGACTAATAACTGTTAATGGACTTTTCCTTCAGGATCTTGTCCAATCCTCTTTTGAACCCCTCTATGTTATTTGCTTTGACCACATCCTCAGGCACCAGATTCCATGGCTTGATTGTGCGCTGAATGAAAAAAATACTTCCTACGATTTGTTTTAAATCTGCCAGTTGCTACTTTCATGGAGCGTCCCCTAGTCCTAATGGTATTTGAAAAGGTAAATAACCATTTCCTATTAACCCTTTCCACCCCAGTCATAATTTTATAAATCTCAATCATCTCCCCTCTCAGTCATCTCTTTTCAAAGCTAAAGAGCTCTAATCTGTTCAGTCTTTCTCCATGAGGCAGCTTTTCCAACCCCTTTATCATTTTGTCACCCTTCTCTGTACCTTTTCTATGACTGCTATGTTTTTATGAGGTGAGGCGACCAGAACTGCCCACAATACTCAAGGTGTTGTTGCACCACAGATCTATACAAAGGCATTCTGATATTCTCAGTTTTGTTCTCTACTCCTTTCCAAATAATTCCTAACTTTCTAGTTGCCTTTTTTATCACTACCGCCGCAGACTGATGCAAAGATGTCAAGGTCCTTTTCCTGAGTGGTGACTCCTAACACAGAACCCAGCATTGTGTACCTGTAATTGGGATTATTTTTCCCTACGTGCATTACCTTGCACTTGTCCACATTAAGTTGTATCTACCGTTTAGATGCCCAGTCTCCAGACTCACAAAATCTGCTGCCATTTTAACGACTTGAAACAATTTTATGTCATCTGCAAATCTGGTCACCTCACTCGTTGTTCTTCTCTCCAGATCATTTATGAACAGGTCCCAGTATAGACCTTGGGGAGGCTCCAGTAATGACCTTTCTCCATCTACAAAACTGATCATTAAATTCTCCCCTCTGCTTCCTGTCTTTTATCTGCTTACCAAGCCACAATAGGACATTGCTTCCAATCCCAGTATCTCCCAATTTCCAAAGCAGTCTCTCATGAGGGACTTTGTCGAATGCCTTCTGAAAATCCAGATACGAGGTGAATGTTAAGCCTGCCGGGGGCGCGCACAGGCGCGTGTTCTTCAGCCCGCACCCGAGGATGTGGCCGTTTATAAATTATGTATATTTATGCCCGCGTCTTATAAAACAGCGTGAACGTGCAGTTTTAAGTGGATGCGCACCTGTTATCCCTGACCCTTAAAACCCCACTTACAACCCATCCACAGCAGAAGTAAAGTTACGCAGCAGGGGGGCCGCGGCGCGCACGTAAGTATTTATGCGCAGAGTTCAGTGTGAAATCCAGCAACGCCCAGGCCCCGTCCCTTTTGAAGAGCTTTTCATTTGGGCACGCAGCGGGCGATTCGCGAATACTCGGGTGGCTTTTAAAATTCGCTCGGCACGCATTGGCCCGACATATTCTCGCATTTCCCGGTTTTTAAAATTCACCTTTATATCGGCTGACCCTGCTTTATCCGCATGCTTATTTACATATTCAATAAAATCTAGTGAACTGGAAAGGTAAGACTTTTTCCTTTACAAAAGCCTTGTTGTCTGTCTATCTGGTCAGTAACCTTGTTTTTAAGAACAGCTGCTACCGTTTCACTCAGCACAGACATCAGGCTCAACAGTCTGTAGTTTCCGGGATCTTTCAAAGCTCTTTATTGCAAGAAAAACAGTACATAATACATGGAGGCTGGTTGGCGCTTCCCAGCCAGATGAAGGAACGACACAATAAACCTTTAAAAATTATGAACTCCCCATCCCACCCCACCCCCTTTGGAAGTAAAACATTCATACTAGCAAGAATTCCCAGAATAGCACAGAGTCATCTTCATATTCAGTAATCATTCAAAATCATACTACAAGCTTCATGATTACCATAATACGGACTGATTTCTTGCTGACATTGTTCGAGTTTCTGCAGTGTTTCCTCTGTTGTTGCAGGATTTGAAATCTCTAGCTTGTGTTTTTAGAATCCCGGCCAGTGTGTATTGAAATAGCTGTGTTTGTTAATTTATAGGACAAAGGGATGGTATCTGCAGGAGTCGTCTGTTCCCACCCACCCCTAGGATATTTTCTTCTTAAATAGCTTTTCTAAAGTCTTGAATGCCATATGAATCTTACAGTTTTGAACATTAGGAGCTTCTTGCAACAATAAAATAATTTTATCACAAATTTATTTAGTTCTCATTTAAAGGACCAATAGACGTTCTCTACACTTTCATTCTGTGTGACGTGTCTGGGTCAGAGGTGGACCCTTGGGCCGAGGTGGGGTTGACGCAACCCGTAGGTTGCTGGAGCTTCACCTATACCAGCCCTCGTTCCCCGCGGGCTGAGCCTTTGGGTGCCGGGGCCGGCAGTACTTAGGTGGGCCTCGAGGTTGGTTCGTGGAGTAAGGCGGTTAAGCCCAGAGACAGCAGTCGATAGGTGGCGTAGTCCTACCCTGGACTGGGTTCGGTACAGGAACTCAGGCACCAATAGAACAGGAGGTAACTGGAGGCGCCTGAGCAAAGAAAGGCCGAAGTCTTGTAAGTCCACGTCCAGGAAGTAGGCTGGAGGAGGCGTCACTGACAGGCTGGAGTCAGGGCTGGCGGCAAGCGAAGGTCGTGGCAAGTAATGAACTTTGGACACGGAGTAAACTGTAGCTTAGTCGATCAAGGCAATGGTCAGGGCACGGAGAAGGCAGTGTGTAGTCAATCAAGGCAATGGTCAGGGCATGGAGAAGGCAGGCGTAGTCCATCAAGGCAAGGGTCAGGGCACGAAGAAGGCAGGCGTGGTCACACATAGCAAAGGTCCGGGGTTGGAGATAGGCTGAAGAGTAGTCAAACAAAGCAGAGTTGAAATCCAGATAGTCAGTCCAACACATAGACAGGGCAGGAACAAGGAAGACTGGAACCAGGAACCACAGGAGACAGAAACACAACGTAGAGATGATTCTCTATCAGCAATTAGTTCAAGGAGTATGAGGAGATCTGTTGCAAAAGCAACGCTATGGAGCGAGGCCTAAGCTTATATACGCTGAAGAGTCTGACATCAGCATCCGGGGCCACGGCCAGGCTCCCGCCGCAGGCCCTTTAAAAGAATCAGCGAAGCACGCGTGTGCGCCTAGGGAGGGGAGCGGCACCAATGGCGGCGTTTCTCTGTGGGCCACACAGAGAGGCCCGACAAGCAGGAACATCTTGGCTGGCAACACTGGGGACCATGGCAGAGCCGGAGGTACCGGAGGCGACCCAAGGTCAGATCTGGTAGCCCACGATGCCAGTGAAGAGGAACCAGGAGCTGGAGTCTGTACAAGAAGGTGAGAGGGCCGCGTCACTGGTCTGCCGTGGGCGGCACTCATAACAGTGTGACTTTTCTAGAGTATGAGTTCTACTCCATACCTGATTGCCTAAGTGAATAATAAGACCTAAGAACCAATCTAATAATTTGTATATTAGTCACTATTAGCAGAATGGCTTTTATTCAGTGTTACATTTTTTGTGCTTATGTCCCAAGGCATACCATTTGGAGATTTATGGGTTACATAAGGACATAAAATATGCCATACAGACCAAGGATCCATCAAGCCCAGTATCCTGTTTCGAACAGTGGCCAATCCTAGTCACAAGTTCCTGGTAAGTACCCAAGCATTGATTGTCCAATTTATTTTAGCTGTCTGCAATGAAAAAGCAGGTGATTCATTTGAAAGAGGATTTGCTCAGGTTTCAAAAAGCCTTCCCTCCTGATGCAACCAGAATATCTACCCCAGCTTCCACAGAAGATTCAGAATCCCAAGAATAAATGGTTTACAGTGGAATCTGGCAGAACAAGTCATTTGACTATATGACTCCCAATTTCCCCAACTGGACAACATCCTGAATACCCACCCTCACTCCCACAGATAAGTCAGGTGTCAAGGATGCAGAAACTCAGGAATAAATGGATTACTGTGGGCTCTGGCAGAATAAGGCTTGTGATAAAGAGACACTCACTCTCCCCACAGTTACTCTTACTTAATTCCTTTTCTGCATTGGAAAACGAAGAATCTGCAGCAATAGAAAATGAAACGAAGTCTGAAAGGGACTTAGTCGCCCAGAAACCCTTAAACATTATTAAATGTCATAAGAGGAAGCTCCTTCTCCTGGGAGATTCGGTCATCAGAGGAACCAATTTGGGAGCACATTTTGATTGGGGCACAACAGTTAAATGCCTTCCAGGATCCTCAGCCAGTAGAACCGCCAACCAGATTGTCAATGCAATTGCAGAAGAAAATAGATATTCAGATATCGATGTTATCATCCATCTGGGGGCCAATGACCTTACTAGAAATGGTACCCATGAGGTACAGAAAGATTTCCAAAATCTAGAGAAGAGGATTAGACACGTGGCAAGGACTATTGCCTTTTCAGAAGTATTTCCTGTTTATGGAAACAGAAAGGAAAGGCTGTGCCATATAGATAATTTCAATTCCTTGCTTACATTTATTTATTTATTTATTTATTTATTTATTTATTTATTTGCTTCTTATATACCGTGAGTCAGAACACATGATTCTATCTTTACGGTTTACAATATGACTTAAAAAACAAGAAGAAACAGAAAATACAATAAAATGAATAACCAATAAGAATAATTAATTAAAATTAAACAAATAAACTAAAGAACTAAAATCTAAGATTAAAATAGTTAAGAAATAAATAGATAAGAAATAGCTTGTGGGTTCCAGCTTTCAGTGGTCTTATTAAATCTCAGATCCATAGGCTTCTTGAAAGCACCATGTTTTCAAGTCTTTCTTAAATCATTTTAAATCTGTTGATCGTTAGCTTCATGGAGCACCTACTAGTCCTATTGCTATTTTAAAAGGTAAATAATCGTTCCCTATTTCCCTGTTCCACCCCACTCATGGGTTTATAAACTTCTATCCCATCCCCTCTCAGCGTCTCTTTTCCTCGCTGAAGAGCCCTGGCCTGCGCTGTCTCTCATCATAGGAGAGTCGTTCCATCCCCTTTATCATTTTGGTTGCCCTCCTCTGTCTTTCTTGAAATAGTGCAAGCAGAGCTCGGTGCTTGAGGACTCGTCACACCGTGGATCTGTGCAGAGGCGATCTGATATTTTCTGTTTTAGCTCCATTCCTTTTGGATAATTGCCGTTTTGACTGCCACTACTCACCGAGCTGGGGATTTCAGTGCATCTTCCGCAAGCTCTCCGAGGTCCATTTCTGGAGTGATGACTCCCAATAGAAAACTCCGCATCGTGGCCCTGCAGTTGGGATTATTGTTCCCTATTTGCATTACCTTGCACTTTCCCACATTAAATTTCAGCTGCCATTCAGCTGCCAAGTCTCTTAGTCTCGCAAGGTCCTTCTACAGTTGCTTGCAATTTGCTGCTGTTTCAACAATTTTGAATAATTTGTGTCATCTGCAGATCTGATCACCTAACTTGTTGTTCCCTTTTCCAGATCATTTATGAACATGTTCAATTGCACAGGTCCCAGTAGTGATCCCTGTGGAGCTCCACCAATGACCTTTCTCCGTTTGGAAAACTGACCATTTAGTCCTACCCTCTCTTTCTGGCCTTTTAACCAGTGACCAGTCCACAGCAGGACACTGCCTCGTATCTCATGGCTCTTCAATTTCCCGAGGAGTCTTTCACTGTCAAACACCTCCTGAAAGTGTAAATATGCTTTATCGACCAGCTCACCTTTATCTGCAGGTTTATTTACACCTTCAAAACATCCTAAGATGGGTAGGACAAGATTTCCTCTTGCTAAAACTATGTTGATTCTTCTCCATTAAGCCATGTCTATCTATATGGTCACTAATTTTGTTTTTGAGAGTTTCTATCAGTTTGTCCAGCACTGATATCAGGTTCACTGGTCTATAGTGTCCTAGATCAACCTTGGAGACCCTTTTTAAAAATCAGTGTTACATTGGCCACCCTCCAGTCTACAGGTACTGTGACATTTTTAAAATGATAGGATCCTGTCAGACTTATTGAGTTCTTTAATGCGTGACAACTGGTGGATCAGGGAGGTGGGGTAGACGTTGCCTATCTGTATGTCAGGAAGGCTTTCAGCACCGTTCCTTGTGGGAAGCCTGTGTACAAGCTGGATTGTATGGTAGTAAGACAGAAAGTTGTAAACTGGTTGAACAGCAGGACACAGAGACTGGAGGTAAATAGAGTCCACTCTGGTGAAGGCAAATTCACCAGTGCAGTGGCCCCTGTGCTCAGTACTGGGACCAGTTCTTTTCAGTATCTTAATTCTTCACATTGGTGAGGAAGAGACTAGGGGGAATTCCATGAAGTTAGCAAGTAGCGCATTTAAGACTAATCGGAGAAAATTATTTTTTACTCAACGCACAATAAAGCTCTGGAATTTGTTGCAGAGGATGTGGTTAGTGCAGTTAGTGTTGCTGGGTTCAAAAAAGGTTTGGATAAGTTCTTGGAAGACAAGTCAATTAATGGCTAATAATCAAGTTTAGTTAGGGAATAGCCACTGCTATTAATTGCATCAGTAGCATGGGATCTTCTTAGTGTTTGGGTAATTGCCAGGTTCTTGTGGCCTGGATTGGCCTCTGTTGGAAACAGGATGCTGAGCTTGATGGACCCTTCGGTCTGACCCAGTATGGCAATTTCTTATGTTCTTATGTAGAGGAGGGAACAATGTACTTGTCTATAAATGATATAAGAAGCTGTAACTCAATAGACACGCTGGGTCCCTGATGTAATAAGATGAGAGTAAATAATATACACCCAATTTCAGCACCCATTATCTTTACTCACATGCTAAAAATATGTTAACTCCTGATGCAGCAAGCTAATGGTATACTAATACATCGGGAGGCTGATAGTCAACGCTAAGTAGCGAGATAATTAATGACTTATCTAAGTTGAGATGGCTGAATTTATGGGCCTATTCAGCAGCCACCACTTAGCTGGATAAGTACTTACCTGAATAGTTAGCCGGATAGGTGGTGGGCAGGATGTGGACATAACAGAGAGGAATTACTTATCTAGTTAACTTAACAGGGCAAGTTTTGTTATTCTGGTTAAGTTATCCAGATAAGTTAGACTTGCTCAATAGCTGGACTAAAGTTAGCCGGATAAGTCTTATCTGGCTAACTAGCAACTTATTTGTGAATATTCAGCAGCACAGCCATGCTGCTGAATATCCCAGTGTGTTGGCCAGTTAAGTCTTATCTGGCTAACTCACTTAGCTGGATTTGTTTGAATATCTACCCTCAGGGTCTAAAACAGCATGCTAATCTGAAAATGTGCACACCAAGACTTTCTTCATGTGCATAAAACATGATTTGTTCTCAGAGCATGTTCACTGCTCAGGAAACTTGATTTGTACAAAACATATTTTATGCACACAAGTGCTGAATACGTGACCCCTACACACAATCTTTGGGTTCAGTCCCAATAGGTTCATATTGGTTTAAGTAATTTTATTTCCATCTGTGAGGCAGTGCCCCTATGTTCCCCCTTAAACCAGTGCAGGTACCAAGCCAGGTGCCTGGTCCCTTTTAATTTCCCTTGTGAGAGAGAGCTCTGTGAGTGGGGTCCAGCAGGGGAGGAATAAGAGCTGGGACCCATGTGGGTTAGTCAGATCAAGCCCAGGTCTCCAGGAGGAAGGCAGCTCCTGTACAATATTTCTATCCAAACACTGGGGGCTGATCTAATAAGGTGCACTGAAGCTGCCGTGGGTTCGTGTGCGCCTCTATATGTGTTTGTACACGTGTTTTCCCACACAAAGCCCTATACGGGAATGTTATAAGGGTTGTGTGCCCTGGAAAAAAGCACGTGCAAGCACGCTTACAGATCCATGGTTTTTCTGCGCGAGTGCCTGCTAATGGCATTGAAAGGAGGTGAATATCTATTTATGGGCAATGCAGTGAGCCACACTAGTAGGGAGATCGAGTTAGTGTGGATTTTTTAATGCGGGTTTTTAGCGCCTGGGTCATGGCAGGAGGTAATTTAAAGTGCAGGTATGGAGACCGGTTTTTTGATGCTTTTGCGGTGGATGGAATGGGTAGAGAGAAGGCAGCTTCTCAATGAGGCAGATTTGCAGCTCGGCATTTCACGCTCTCGCCGGTGGTCGGAGTCCGATCATGAAGGGGTTAGATATTGCTCTACCCATCTTTACATCAACTTCTGGACCACTAATTTATTTATTTGTTTGAAAAAGAAAAGCTTTCACCCCAAGAATCAGTGGCGGGTGTTCACACGCCGATGGCTGTCTGCGAGGGTTTCTGCACGGATGTCTGCACGTTTTACTACAGAGGGCCATGAGCGGGTTTTCTGCGTGCATTACGGCGCTTATGTTTGGCGTGCGTGGATTTTATGCGCATATCTAATTAGCATATGCGGCCGTTATTACATCCTGCGCTTTTGCTGATTTTTTCCGTGCACGCCCGAAAAATCAGCACAGAAAAATCAGCGTGGATTTCAGCGCGGGTCTTATTTCATGGGCCCCACTGAGCTGTGACAAAGCTGTCTGAGTACTGAGGGTAGTGGCACTAAGTGTGAGTAACTGGAGTCCACTGTCCTGAAGGTAAAGGCACTCTACCACTGTGTGTGTGTTAAAGTGGCAAAGAAAGGTAAGTGTTGTAATGGCTGCTGGAGCCAGTCCTGGGTTGTGTTAGGGGATCGCTGCTCGGTCCCACCCTATCATTCACAAGAGCGAAGCCCATGCACCTCTCTGCGCCGGGGCTGGGGAGTAACAGCGAATATCTCCATTAACCTGGGATTTGCAAGGAGGAGCGCACTCTTTCACTCACGTTTCAACATAACATGTTTTTTAGGCGCTAAACTCCTTGCTAGGTTAGGAGTAAAGTTGCAGCCACGAGAATGTGCAGACAGATAAGCACAGCTTATTGCATCGGCCTGTGGGAGAGAGTCCGGTTTTGAGAAGCTCGTAAAGAATTTGGAAACTGATCTTCAGCAGAAACCCCCCCCTCCAAAAAAAAACTATGTATTTAGGGTGCAAAAAATCCTTTAGCCTCTTATCAATTAGGAGGAGAACAACGAGGCCGTTAAGTAGCAAGGAGAACGTATAAGATCTGGAGATGTAGGAAAATCTTCTCAGACGGTCTGCAGGAAGCAAGTTAGTACAGGAATGCAGCCTGATGCCTTTTATTGGCCTGACTTAATGCTTGGATACAAATGTTTTAAGTTAATCACCTTGTTTTTTTTATTGCCCATTCTGTTGTAACGCATCCGGCTATAACTTAATTACACTCGCCCTGAACTCTCCTGGTGGAAAAGCGCGCCACAAATTAATATAATACGACGACGGCGGCGATGATGATGTTTGCTAACCTTTGTTTCAGTGCAGTAAAGCAGCAGATTGATCACCGTCAGGGAAAAGGAGGTACTCTTTCCCATTAATGAGCCCCCACCTTGAATCCGGCGCTCGGTTCTGGGGGGCCGCGTCCTCATAAGACGTGGAGGGAGGATGAAAGGGCCCTGCGACACACAGAGGCGTAAGGCACTCCGAATGTAACTGCTGGAGGAAAGATCAGAGATGGCAGGATATTAGAGAAACATTCAAATATTTATGAAGCTTCAGTACGGTACAAGAGAGTGGCATTTCTCATAGAAAAAGAAATTCAAGGACAAGGGGTCAGGATAGGAAGCTGGAGGGAGGGGAACATCAGAGGAAACACAAGGAAATATTTCTTGACTGAGAGGCTGCAGGAGTGGTAGCGGCCAGGATCCACGTATGGAGACCCAGGATCCACGTATGGAGATCCAGGATCCACGTATGGAGATCCAGGGTCCACGTGGGAGGGGCGATGCCGGACCTGGCGCTTACCAATGGGACGAGTGTTTCTGGTGTCCTGGTGAGCGAGCATCTGGAATCCAGTGATCACCGGATGGTGTTATTCGGTATTAGGGTTCTCCCGCAGAGCAGCCGAAGCTCCTCTTTCTCACCTATGAGTGCCTTCCCTCTGCAGCTCCTCACTACCTCTCCTCCTCCTGCACGCCGCTCCTCAGACAGGCCACTCCTGTCTCTGCCCCTCTCCCCCACCGCCGATTCCTGACTTGGTGCGTTGCGCCTGGCTGCGCCCTGTGCTTGGAATCGCCTTCCTGAGCTTCCTGACGGGGGTGTGCGCATGTACGCGCTCAGCCGGCAGCGTCCACGTATGTGCACGGGCACGCACACGTGTTGTGAAATGCCCTCCTTTGCACACGCGCGCCCATCGCCATGCGTTTATAATGGACACGCACAGGTGTGTGCAAATCCTGCTTCCAACACATAGGTGGGAGGATTTTAAAAGGGGAAGTGCACTGATGCCATCACCAGTTGTTCCCAGTTCACACAGGCAAGGGATTGGACCTCACACACCCCCCCCCCCCCCAGTTTATATGTCTTCCTTTCCCCCTGTTAGCCCAAACACTTAACAACACTCTGACTAGCCTATTAGGTTTTCTTTGAGGACTTAAACACCGTCCGTACCAGTAGTAAAGTTACAAGGTAGGGGATCCTTCTGCACGTTTAGGGGTGCAGGGATCTGCCTGCTACAGGACACTTCCAGTTTCCCTCCCACTTCACTTCACGATCCTAAGTTCAGGAAAAAGACAATGTGCTCTCTCAGAAATAGTCTTTTATTTATCAAATTTGGCAGGATTTAGCATTTAGAATATAACGTTTCCTGTCTCTAACATCCTGGCCACTAAGCATCAATTTACCCTAATGGGTGGTTTCAAACATGCCAAAATCCTTAGCCTGCTTAATACATTAATAACTTATGGCTAACTTGCTTACCCCTGGTCACAACTTCAGGTGATAACGCTCTGTTTACCTCTGAAGCAGCTCCAGCTGGAGAATGTGGGCAAGGGAAGAGATTTGCTTCTGGTCTGGTACTGGCAGAGCTGTCGGATGCCTCTCTGCTCCCCGTCGCCTCAGACTCCATACCATCGTCAAACCCTGGGGGGGGGGGGGGAGGGGCCGCGGGCCTCTCCTCTGGTACTGGCAGAGCAGCCGAGCTGTCTGGGGCCTTCCTTCGGGGTCCCACACTAGCAGAGCTGTCGGATGGCTCTCTGCTCCCTGTCGCCTCAGATTCCATACCACCGTCCCTCTCCTCTCTCCGGGCTCCTGGCCACACTTAGTATTTTCCCTCCTCAATAGTGGGGGACACTGGTCTGCTTTGGGTCCACTCTTTCTTTCAGGGTCACCTTCTGGTTCTTATTTGCCCCCCCCCCATCTTATACTTTCCAGCTGATAAATATGCATAAGCTCATGCATATCATGTGGTGGGTGTAGGGTCTTTGCTGAATTGCAGGTCTTTCTCCCTCCCATTTCTTCGGGGGGGGGGGGGGGTCCTGCCACATCTTAGACCGAGGCCAGTGGATCACTTGAACTCAGGGTCTCTGTTTGTCAGCATCAGTATTTTCTCCTTCCCAGACTTCCCCCCCCCTTCTTTCAGCCATCACTTATACTCAACGCAAAACCTATTTAACAAAATGATCAAAGAAATCTTCAAAGAAAAATCTCACCAAACAGTTTTCTCACTCAAGTTCATACTTATAAGTCACCAATCTGTTAAACGCCATCCTCAGATGTCGCAACCATCTGTACACACACTCCAAAATGTCAGTGCCTCCTGTCTTCATATTAAATACTCAAACTGACCAATCAAAAAGCATCCCCCGCCCACTAAAGAGTACTCAACCAATCCTATGATTCAATCACCATTCCCTCCAAGCCCTAAAGTCAACCCCAACATATATCTCAAAAAGTACTTGTCTAACTACCCGATAGATACACTGTGTTCAGTAGGGATGTGAATCGTTTTTTGACGATTTAAAATATCGTCCGATATATTTTAAATCGTAAAAAATCGTTAGAGGCGCGATACAATAGGAATTCCCCCGATTTATCTTCAAAAATCGTAAATCGGGGGAGGGGAAGGGGGAGGGGAAGGGGGGAAACCGGCACACTAAAACAACCCTAAAACCCACCCCGACCCTTTAAAATAAATCCCCCACCCTCCCGAACCCCCCCAAAATGTTTTAAATTACTTGGGGTCCAGTGGGGGGGGTCCCGGTGTGATCTTCCACTCTCGGGCCACGGCTGCGTTAATAGAAATGGCGCCGGCGCTACCTTTGCCCTGTCATATGACAGGGCAAAGGTAGCGCGGCGCCATTTTGGTTCCTGTCCCCTGACGTCACGAGCGCAGGAGATCGCTCCCGGATCCCCGCTGGACCCCCAGGGACTTTTGGCCAGCTTGGGGGGGCCTCTTGACCCCCACAAGACTTGCCAAAAGTCCAGCGGGGGTCCGGGAGCGACCTCCTGCACTCGTTGCCATATTGCAAAATGGCGCCGGCCGTATGGCTGTATTGCCGTATTGCAAAATGGCGCCGGCCATATCATTATACTCTTACCCAACACACATGGGATTTCTACCCATGAGCATTTAGTCTCTTGTATGATCTTTATCCTGTTGGACTCTATACCCTCCCGAACATAAAGTGCCACACCCCCACCAAGTTGATCCTCCCTATCATTGTGATATAATTTGTACCCTGATATAGCACTGTCCCATTGGTTATCCTCCTTCCACCAGGTCTCTGAGATGCCAATTATGTCAATCTCATCATTTGCTGCTAACACTCTAACTCTCCCATCTTACTTCTTAGACTTCTGGCATTGGCATACAGACATTTCAAAGTGTGTTTTTTGTTTGTAGTAATAACCTGCTTTTCAGTTGATTGGGATAATTTGGAAAACTTTAGCTCAGGAGATTTTTTACATATAGGCACATGGACTACATTTGCTTTTATTGGAATCTCTCTGTTTGGATGAACTAACTCTCCTGTTTCATTAGTATCTTTCAAGGATACATTCCTCCAAACCATGCACTAGGGATGTGCAGAGGGACGCCATACGTTGCATTCGGGATTCGTATTCGTCGGGGGGCAGATATGTTGCATTCGGCAAGGGGGCCCCCGATACGTACATGCGTTAATTCTTATTCGTTTCCCAGCTAAAATTGAATTAAGTACAACCCCCCACCCTCCTGACCCCCACAAGACTTACCAAAACTCCCTGGTGGTCCAGCGAGGGTCCGGGAGCCATCTCCTGCACTCAGCCTTTGACCTTCTATGTCACAGGGGCTACTGGTGCCATTGGTCAGCCCTTGTCACATGGTAGGAGCAATGGATGGCCGGCGCCTAGTGGTTAGAGCAGTGGGCAACGAACCAGGAGACCAGCGTTCAAGTCCCACTGTTGCTCCTTGTGACCTTGGGAGTCACTTTACCCTCCATTGCCTCAGGTACAAACTTAGATTGTGAGCCCTCTGGGGATAGGGAAATACCTGCAGTACCTGAATGTAAACCGATGTGATATCTCAGATCGAATGTCGGTATATAAAAATAATAAATAAATAAAATGAAACCAAGCTTCTGAAGCAAGTCTTATTCTCCCAGCTCAGGCTATCTTTATAGCCAGCAGGAAGAAGTGCATCATTAGCATCAGCTTGGAAACTACTGCCCCAGGTTATTGCAAGATGGAAGAAGAGTTGCTGCAAGGGCCTCAACACTTCCAAACTCTACAGTGGCAACAGGGAGTGGAAATGGGGGGAGCAGCAGCTGTGGACTGAATCGACAACCCAGGGCCACCCATGCTGCTCAGAAACACTGGCACCAGGTGCCCCGGAAACTGTGCAGCCTGAATCTGCCTTCCTGGCCATCGTCGGACCCATGGACAGGACCATCATGAAAGGAATCATCTCCAAGGCACCGTTAATAAGCACGTAACGCAATGGAACTCACAAAGACAGTAACATTCGTGTACAACACATCACATTATGGGAAGATTGTGGCAGATTTGCATAAAGTTCTACATTACTGAAAATGCATATAAAAATCATTTCTATTACAATCATTCACTTTGTGCTTATGCAATATTTACACTGTGTACAAATAATACAAGTAAAGAGCCGCAGTAACTTCAGACAAACAGTGAAATGTCATGTTTTTCTTAAATTAAAGCACAGTGCGACCGTTCATTTTCTATTTTCCTGGGAGCGTTCTCCTCTCCTTTCTGAGTGTAGCGGTGTATTTATGCATCAGTAGAGAATGTCACAATGCCCTGTAAATAACTAAAATTAACGCATGGAATTAATGCATGCCATAAAGTAAAGGCACGTTACAGAGCAGGGAGAAATAAAGAGAGCATCCATGCAGGACGCACCCCAGCTCTACAGCCAGGCTTCACGAGGGAGGTAACCCAAGAAATAAACTCTCCTGGTAACAAACCCAGAAAACCCCAGAGATAAGGGGGGGCCAGCCCTTTGAGCTGCGGTGAAGGGGGAGCCCACAGGGAGGAAGAAGAGACAACATGGGCACCGCCTCTGCCAACGAATCAGTGGCACTGATGATGCATCTTGCAGGAGGGGCCTAGACTGGTGAGAGTCCCCTGGGCTGGGGGAGGTAAGGGGTGGCAGGGGACAACGTCGGACTTCACCATCTTGCCAACATCACTTCAAGGCTTGTCGACGGACATAATACTGCAGGATAAGTACATTGTCCGGGTATAGCTTTCAGCATTGGTGCTACCCGATTTTGAAGTACTTATAGACTTAAAGTGCATACGGGCAGCTTCTCACAGTGAAGTGCCCTTTACAAATAGCCCATAGAGACCAATGATTAAAAGTAAACCTTGTGCCATTAAAAGCTTGCATTAGCTTAGCCTTCGGGCATCCAGATACGAGGTCTCTCTGAGCTTTACAACCCACTCCCCCATGTGTCTCAGGATTTATATAATTGCAGTTTTCACTACTGGCTTCCTGTTTTTTTGTGGATTCTTTATTCTGTCCTTTTGGAGCTGACCATGCCAACTCTCAAATGAACTCTGAGCTATAATCTCCAACTAAACATGCTTACCCTCCTCATGCAACCTTATATTACCTTCTGGACTTGATATGTTATTTCTGTAAATGCTCACGTTGTTATAATGTTTCAAAGCTGCTAAGAAAAATGTTCACTTTGTAAACCGTTATGATGGCTCTACCGAATGACGGTATATAAAACTCATCAAATAAATAAATAAATGTGTCAAATCTTTTTGGTCAGGCCAGTGCTCTCAGTGTACTGTAACTGGGGCTTTTTCTCTTCTCTTCCTGCCACCTTTCCAGCTGTGATCACTCCGGTGTTCATGGGAGTGCCATCTCCCTCTAACCCACAATATCTTCTCCCCGTCCCTTTAATTTTTTGTTCATTTCATGCTAGAGTTTCTGCAACCTGCTACGCCTCCCCTTTTTCTGCCTAGCCTTTCCTTTCTAAATAGATTATAACCTGCTATGGTGTATGCATAGAACTCATTACACCAGTTCCCTGTCACAGGCACCAGTCCCAAACTGGCCTCTGCCACCAGTGCTAGCAATCTAAAATGGTATTCCCTGGACTTCAAACATTTGTGTTCAGAAGCTACTAGATGTTTAATCTTCCCTTATATCATCAGGAGGCACCATGGGGACTTGCACACCCGGGCCCTTTAAGAGATCAGCTGCCGGGTGCTCACACACCTAGGGAAGGATGCCTGGAAGCTGGGGTCATGGCAGCAGGGGTGAATGAGGCAGCTTGCAGGGCAGGGCTGACCCGCAAACCACCAATCATATCAGTGTCCCCTAGTCCCAGTAAATAACCGCTCCCTATTTACCTGTTCCACTCCACTCATGATTTTATAGTCCTCTATCATGTCTTCTCTAAGTCGTTTCTTCTTTTCAGAAGATTATAGAATCAGATATAGAATTATTCCCTTCTCAGAACTTGTTGAGCTGCTTGCTGGATCCCTCTCCTTATTGGACTGTTTTTTGGGGGGGTTTTTTTTATAGCTTTTTATTTTGAACTACACAAAGCATCTTTTAGGTTCAACATTCAACAACTTACATGTACAGAAAACTATGGAACTGAGATTCATGTTGTTATTGAGATTGGTAATGATACCTTTCACCTTCATTCTGGTTTGATAAAAGTTTGCAAACTTAAGAAATCACTTCCAATCCTTTCCCTAACCAATGAAGAGTCCACTCCTTATTGTAAGTGTCAGCTTGGTTTTTTTAAAAGATATGTGAGTTTTTCCATCCGGGCAATGTCTGCAACCTTGATCTTCCAGCAGGGAAGCGTTGGGGCTCTCTTCCACATGCAAGAAATGACCCACCAGTTTATGGTGGCCTCACAGGCTGAACTTGTTAGATCATTGTTCCAAATGATATAATACAGGGTCCGGCAACAGCTTCTGAGAATATATATCCGAAAGTCTACGCAAAAGGCTTGCACCTTCTGACATTCCTACTGCCCACATCCCCTCCAGCACTCTCTCTCTGACTCACTAAATTTGGCAAAGAAAATAGAGTACGGTACATTCTATATATTAACTTATATAGCAGCTCTTGTCCTTTACACGTCTTTGGGACCTTTTCCAATTTGATTTCCAGTCTTTACCATCCCACTCTTTATTTAAGTCCATATTCCATTGTTGTATCAACTAGGGGAGGGTCTCTGATTTACACATCTTTGATCTAATTGAGATAACAGAGTACTGAGATCGGGTGCCATGCCTTTACTCTGCAGCACAATACCCCCTCCACTCCAACACAATGTTCAGTGGAGATCTTATACAACTGCAATTACAAATATCTAAAAGATAAAGGAATCCCAAATCTTTCTTCCAACAACTGTGCAACAGACTTTAACTGACCATCCTCTACCAGTTGGCCCAGGTACTTTAATCCAGCCATTGCCCACCTCTCCATGTCTATAGAGAACATACATTGTGATATCTGTTGGTTTCTGTTGGTTTCTCGTTAAAGGAACATACATTGTGATATCTGTTGGTTTCTGTTGGTTTCTCGTTAAAGGAATCGTATAGAATCTAGTCCCTTCTGTCAGTGACATATGACGTTGAACTGTTCTCCCTTATCGGATTGTTTGATGTCTTAAATAAACTTTTGTTGATCACATTGCTAACACATTTTTTTCCAAGAACATAGTCCCAACACTACTTAAAACTGAATAGCTTGCCCAGATTTAAAAAAAATACTCTCGCTTGACCCTGCTGATCCAGCAAACTACAATCTAATTTCCAATCTTCCCTCCTTAGGTAAAATAATTTAAAAGTGTGTTCTGGTTCATCAGCAAGATTTTTGGTTGAACAAGATATTCTTGTCCCTCATCAGAAAGGATTTAGGTCCGGTCAGAGTACGGAAACCTTACTGACCTCTTTATTTGACGCTCTTCTCTAAAAGTTGATAGAGGTAGTTCCATCATCTTGAGCCTTCTGATGTAGCCTCAGTCTTCGACAGCCTCCTGTCACGGTAGATTGCTGGAGAGGTTGGAACCAATCAAAAGCATTGGTGTTATTCATTTGGATTTACTCAAGTGCCAGTTTCAGGTATTGCAGTTAATTCAGAACTCAGCTACCCTTGTTCTGACCACATAACACCTTGGCTGATCAAGTTCCACTGGCTGCCAGTGACCAGGAGGATAAAGTTTAAAGTACTGATGCGCTTATTCAAGGTACTTAAAGAATCTTCTGCAAGTATATGGTCCACCCCGATCACGCCTTTCCTTCTTTTAAGTCCAGCTAGTTGCAGGTAACTCATATGTGGACCTTCTCTGTGGTCAATCCTACCCTATGTAACGGCCTTCCTTTAGCTCTTAAAATTAAACCTGATAATTAATAATGTTCATGGCACTTTAAAGCAGATTACATTCATCTATTTCCTTATCCCCACAAGGCTTTCAATCTAAGGGGTTGTCTACTAAAGGTTTTCTCCCTTATTGTGTCTATGGGATGAAATGCTTAGTAAACAGGGGAAGATCCTGTCAGATTGACTTTTTTGACTGGGTAACCAAGGAATTGGATCAAGGAAGAGCACTCGATGTCATCTACTTGGATTTCAGCAAAGCTTTTGATACGGTCCCGCACAGGAGACTGGTGAATAAAATGAGAAGCTTAGGAGTGAGTGCCAAGGTGGTGGCCTGGATTGCAAACTGGTTGACGGACAGAAGACAATGTGTGATAGTAAATGGAACTCTCTGACGAGAGAGCGGTTTTAAGCGGGGTACTGCAAGGATCGGTGTTGGGACCGGTCCTGTTCAATATCTTTGTGAGCGACATTGCGGACGGGATAGAAGGTAAGGTTTGTCTTTTTGCGGACGACACTAAAGATCTGCAATAGAGTGGACACGCCGGAAGGAGTGGAGAGAATGAGATGGGATTTAAGGAAGCTGGAAGAGTGGTCAAAGATATGGCAGATGAGATTCAATGCCAAAGAAGTGCAGAGTCATGCATATGGGGAGTGGAAATCCGAATGAACTGTATTCAATTGGGGGAGAAAGGCTGATGTGCACAGAGCAGGAGAGACACCTTGGGGTGATAGTGTCCTAATGATCTGAAGTTGGCGAAACAATGTGACAAGGCCATAGCTAAAGCCAGAAAGAATGCTGGGCTGCATAGAGAGAGGAATAGGGAAGTGATTATCCCTTGTACAGGTCCTTGGTGAGGCCTCACCTGGAGTACTGTGTTCAGTTCTGGAGACCGTATCTCCAAAGAGACAGAGACAAGATGGAGGTGGTCCAGAGAAGGGCGACCAAAAAGGTGGAGAGGTCTTCATTGAATGACTTATGAGGAGAGATTGAAGAATCTAAATATGTACCCCTGAGGAAAGGAGGAGCAGAGGTGATATGATACAGACTTTCAGATACTTGAAAGGTTTTAATGATCCAAAGAACAACAACAAACCTTTTCCGTCAGAAAAAAATCAGCAGAACCAGGGAGGAAGACTCAGAGCCAATGTCAGGAAGTATTTCTTCACGGAGAGGGTGGCTGGATGCCTGGGATGCCCCTTCCGGAGGAAGTGGTGAAGACCGAACTGTGAAGGACTTCAAAGGGGCGTGGGATAAACACTGTTGGATCCATAAAGTCTTAGAGGGACGTGAATGAATGTGGAAAAAAGGATTTTCATTCACAAAAAAGAGGGAGTAGCTTGCTTGTTACGGCGGTGTTACACCCCAAACCCAAATAAGCCTGATACTTCACTTTCAATGCATATCCAGCATAGCTCTCTGCCTTCCACGGCAGGGGATAAAGACTGAGTACATCACGCATATCCAGCATAGCTCTCTGCTTCAACAGCAGGGGAGAAGTCTGATACTTCACTTTCAATGCAATATTCAGCATAGCTCTCTGCTTCAATGGCAGGGGGAGAAAGTCTGATACTTTTACTTTCAATGCATATTCAGCATAGCTCTCTGCTTCAACGGCAGGGGGAATGAAGAAAAGTGGATCTGTATACAGACAACAACAACAGGCCTGAATTACATAGTCTGGGTAAACAAATAAGTATGGGTGTAGCTTGCTTATTGCGGCGTTACCTACCCCTAACTAATTAAGCTAGATATTTCACTTAGATGCAGTTCCAACACTGCTCTCTACATTAATGGTGGGGGTGGAAGGGACATAGAACCAAAAGGTTTACTAAGAGCCAAGAGTAACAGATAAGTATGAGAGAAAAAAAAGTGTGAAGCTTGCTGGGCCATTTGGTTCTTCTTCTTGTCATCATTTCTATGTTTCTATGTTTGAGCTGAGGCAATGGAGGGTGAAGTGACTTGGCCCAAAATCACAAGGCGCAAGCAGTGGGATTTGATGCCTGGCTTTCCTAGGTTTATAGCCTGCTGCTCTAACCACTATGCTATTCCTCTATTCCTTAATACACTATCCAGCAGGAAAAAGTTAAAAATGCTTTTGTTTGTTCCTTGCTTAACTTTGTGATGTCTTAGAAGTATTTACTAATTTTATTGAAGGAACTTATCACTATGCACTCTCATATGTTAAGATGGAAATATTTACCAGTTTCTTATAAGGTTAATGACCTTGCAGTCTCCTTGCTTTTTAATATATTATGTTGACGGTTTATTTTGTTTCATTATGTAGATGGATTATGTGTTGTCCGTGTTCTATGTTTATGTATAGTTTGATTGGATGTCTGTTTTAAACTGAAATCCACCCTTGAATAATTCATTGAATTTGACAGAAGTATAAATTATAATAACTAAGGAAATGCAGGGTGCTTGCATAGTCAGGTCTGTCTGGCAGGTCCCATGATTCCCCATGTTGACCGGACCAGCATGACGGGTTGATAATGGTGGGACGCCATCCAGAAAAGCCCTGGGGACCGTAGATTGCCAGATGTTCAGTTAGCAGTCACACTAGTGGTGGCAGCTGTTTAGATCATTGTAGGACCTTGTGGTTGCATATGAGAGGGGTAGGGGATGCTGCATGTAAGCTAAAAAGAGCCGTCAGGTTAGTTGCTAGGGATCCTCAAGCTGGAGGTCTCGCTGGCTTGGTGCCTTTGCCCTGTGAGCAGACACAAAGTAGATCTGCTGGAAGAACCAGTCATCCTGCCCCCAGGGAACTGGATTGGTTCTCATGTTAGAAAGCAGGTTGCTGGTAAGAGGGACATTGGGCTGCTGTGGTGCCCGGATGCAGAGATACTGTGATATTTTAAATTGTAATTGGAGCTGACCTGTTTGCAAGTATCTGTGTTTTCTGAATGTGAATTACCTGAGATTAGAATTGAAGATACCTGGAACTGCTTGTTGGATTTGAATGTGTTATAATCCTCTTCTAGAAGAGCTCGCACCTGAAACCACCCCATTTGTCGGGGCAATTCCTGTAGAAGACAAGGGGCCCACCTTGAGTACGGTAGATAGGGAAACACTGGTTGGCAAGCCTGGGATCAGGATTCTCTAAATGTGGGACAGCTCAATGCTGTATGGCCGAAGGAGCATCACACACAGTCAATAATATTAATATTAAAAATCCCTTAACAAAAATCTGTTGTTCCTAAACAAAGCATTGACTGGAGAATATAAAATGATGGAAAAAAAGAACCCAGTCTAGGCTTTTGGATTCTCTAAACATAGTGTTCACAGTCCAAAGAAGAAAATACAAAGAGGTCAGTAAACAAACCTGGCCAGTTACGTAACTTAGCAGAATTTAACTTATCCGGCTATTTATGAGATATATTCAGCAGCACGGTTAACCCTATGCGTGTATGTGCACACTTAGCTCTGTAAGTTATATCACAGCTAAGTTTAGAACCTGCTATGATAACTTATGTCGCTAAGACTCAACATCAGTAAGTTAGCTACATAATTCATATGGCTAACTCGCTCTAGAAACATAGAAAACATAGAAACATAGAAATGACAGCAGAAGAAGACCAAACGGCCCATCCAGTCTGCCCAGCAAGCTCACATTTTTTTTCTCATACTTATCTGTTTCTCTTAGCTCTTTGGTTCTATTTCCCTTCCACCCCCACCATTAATGTAGAGAGCAGTGATGGAGCTGCAACCAAGTGGAAATAATCAAGCTTGATTAGTTGATGGGTAGTAGGGGAAGTAACCGCCCGCAATAAGCAAGCTACACCCATGCTTATTTGTTTTACCCAGACTGTGTTATTCAGCCCTTATTGGTTGTTTTTCTTCTCCCCTGCCATTGAAGCAGGGAGCTATGCTGGATATGCGTGAAGTATCAGTTTTCTTCTCCCCTGCCGTTGAAGCAGGATATGCATTGAAAGTGAAGTATCAGCTTATTTGGTTTGGGGTAGTAACCGCCGTAACAAGCCAGCTACTCCCCGCTTTGTGAGTGCGAATCCTTTTTTCTTCTCCCCTGCCGTTGAAGCAGAGAGCTATGCTGGATATGCGTGAAGTATCAGTTTTTCTTCTCCCCTGCTGTTGAAGCAGGGAGCTATGCTGGATATGCGTGAAGGTATCAGTTTTCTTCTCCCTGCCGTTGAAGCAGAGAGCTATGCTGGATATGCGTGAAGTATCAGTTTTTCTTCTTCTCCCCTGTCGTTGAAGCAGAGAGCTATGCTGGATATGCGTGAAGTATCAGTTTTTCTTCTTCTCCCCTGTCGTTGAAGCAGAGAGTTTGCTGGATATGCGGTGAAGTATCAGTTTTTCTTCTCCCCTGCCGTTGAAGCAGAGAGCTATGCTGGATATGCATTGAAAGTGAAGTATCAGGCTTATTTGGTTTGGGGTAGTAACCGCCGTAACAAGCCAGCTACTCCCCACTTTGTGAGTGCGAATCCTTTTTCCACATTTCCTCTTGCTGTTGTAGCTTAGAGCGATGTTGGAGTCACAGTAACCATGTGTATGTTTATTGAATAAGGGTATTATCTCCAGGCAGTAGCCGTCATTCTGGCGAGCCACCCACTCTTTATTGATGGCCTCTTGATTTTATGGATCCACAGTGTTTATCCCACGCCCCTTTGAAGTCCTTCACAGTTCTGGTCTTCACCACTTCCTTCGGAAGGGCATTCCAGGCATCCACCACCCTCTCCATGAAGAAATACTTCCTGACATTGGTTCTGAATCTTCCTCCCTGGAGCTTCAAATCGTGACCCCTGGTTCTGCTGATTTTTTTCCTACGGAAAAGGTTTGTCGTTGTCTTTGGATCATTAAAACCTTTCAAGTATCTGAAAGTCTGTATCATATCACCTCTGCTCCTCCTTTCCTCCAGGGTGTACATATTTAGATTCTTCAATCTCTCCTCATAAGTCATTTGATGAAGACCTTCCACCTTTTTGGTCACCCTTCTCTGGACCGCCTCCATCTTGTCTCTGTCTCTTCGGAGATACGGTCTCCAGAACTGAACACAATACTCCAGGTGAGGTCTCACCAAGGACCTGTACAAGGGGATAATCACTTCCCTTTTCTTACTCGATATTCCTCTCTCTATGCAGCCCAGCATTCTTCTGGCTTTAGCTATCGCCTTGTCACATTGTTTCGCCGACTTCAGATCATTAGACACCATCACCCCAAGGTCTCTCTCCTGCTCCGTGCACATCAGCCTTTCTCCCCCCATCGAATACAGTTCATTCGGATTTCCACTCCCCATATGCATGACTTTGCACTTCTTGGCATTGAATGTCAGCTGCCATGTCTTCGACCACTCTTCCATCTTCCTTAAATCCCGTCTCATTCTCTCCACTCCTTCCGGCGTGTCCACTCTGTTGCAGATCTTAGTGTCATCCGCAAAAAGACATACCTTACCTTCTATCCCTTCCGCAATGTCGCTCACAAAGATATTGAAAAGGACCGGTCCCAACACCGATCCCTGCGGTACACCGCTTAAAACCGCTCTCTCTTCAGAGAGAGTTCCATTTACCATCACACATTGTCTTCTGTCCGTCAACCAGTTTGCAATCCAGTTTGCTCTATCCCAATCTGCCCACTACACACCCATAAGTTATGTAGCTAACTTTTTAGCTGTACAAGGAACTTACGTGGCTAAGTGGCAGCTCTTGAATGTAGGCCCATTTTCAGCAGTCGCTACTTAGCTGCATAAGTCCCGCTTATGCGGCTAAATCGAGCTGAATGCATTTTGAATACTGACCTCAAAATTGCAGTGTGCCGATGGTCAAAGAAGGAAATAAAATGTTAGGAATTATTTGGAGAGATATGGAGAATAAAACAGGGAATATCATAACACCTTTGCATAGATTTATGGTGCGACTGCATCTTCAATTTTGTGTGCAGATGTGGTCACTCCATCTCAAAAAAGATGACGTCCATATTCAGTCACTGGCCAGATTGCAAAGTTAGCCAAATAAACGTATCCGACTAACTTTAGAGGGATATTCAGTGGTGCAGCCGCACTATTGAATATTAGGGATGTACATTTGTTTTAAATGAAATAGATAATGGCATCGAAATTGTCTATTTCATCTTGTTTTGGGTGCACCATGAAATGAAAGAAAAAATGACAAAATTTCGTAAAAATTAGTATTTTGTGAGGCCGATACAGTACAGTGCGCTCCGGCGGAGCGCACTGTTAACCCGCGTTTGGATGCGCGTTTTTGACGAGCTAGCTTTACCCCTTATTCAGTAAGGGGTAATAGCGCATTGAAAACACACATCCAACCCCCCCGAACCTAATAGCGCCCGCAACATGCAAATGCATGATGATGAGCCTATTAGGTATTCCCTCGCGATTCAGTAAGTAAAATGTGCAGCCAAGCCGCACATTTTACTTTAAGAAATTAGCGCCTACCCAAAGGTAGGCGTTAATTTCTGCCGGCGCCAGGGAAGTGCACAGAAAAGCAGTAAAAACTGTTTTTCTGTGCACCCTATGACTTAATATCATGGCGATATTAAGTCGGAGGTCCCGAAAGTTAAAAATAATCAAAAATAAAAAAATGAAATTTAAAATGGGCTCGCGGGTTGAAAACCGGACGCTCAATTTTGCTGGCATCCGGTTTCGGAGTCCGAGGCTGTCAGCGGGTTTGAGAACCGACGCCGGCAAAATTGAGCATCGGCTGTCAAACCCGCTGACAGCTGCCGCTCCTGTCCAAAAAGAGGCGCTAGGGACGCGCTAGTGTCCCTAGCGCCTCTTTTTACCGCGGGGCCCTAATTTGAATAATTTTCTTTTCTGAATCGCGCGCACAGGAGAGTGGCCTTGCTCTTCCGCGATTTTTACTGTATTGGCCTGTTAGTGCGCACTAACTGGGTCTTAGCATGCACTAACCGAAAATGTTACCAATCAGTTAAAATCTGTCAATTGGGGGAGCAGTTTGTTAGCTAGAGTTCTGGTTCTGCATTCCTAGTGCGCACTAACTCCGAAATTAGGGAAACCCAAAATAAACACCTCTCGAACCATTTTAAAAATGAAATTAAAAAGACAGCAACCCAAAACGAAAATGATATGAAAAAAATCAGTGCATATCCCTATAAAAGTTATAAAATAAATAAATAAATAAATATTTAATATTGCCAGCTATCTCAAAGATATATGGATACGTTTATCAGGCTAACTTTAGGATAGTTCATTGGCATGATGAGAGTTATCCAACTAACCTAACTCCTCTCAGAATGCCCCTGCATTATCCAGCTACATTTTTTATTTTTTGAAACTGCATTTATTGACTTTTTCTGAGGATACAGAATATAACATTCAGTTATCAAACACCAAACAGCAAAACAATATCCATTACTCCCTCTCCCCCCTCCCTCCCTCCCATGCTCCCCCTTCCCAATGTTCAGTGAAGACAGAAATAATCAATCTCAGACTCGGTGCGAGTAAAGATTATGATGTCGCTTCCGGTGCAGTTTCTTCCAGGCTACCGATGGGATCGGGGGCTGTCCCTTCTCTGGTACCGGCGGTCTCTATAGCGTCCAATGCGGGGAGTAGGATAAGTAATAAAACCAGCCCAGATTAACGAGGTATCTACAGATTTCTTTGGCATGGCCGACGCTCCATAGAGCAGAGACGCACCAATTTTTTAAACCAGTGTTGTTCATAACTGGGGTTGCAGGTACCAAGCCAGGTGGCCAGAATGGTCTGCTTCCCCACCAAACCAGCCTTTAAAACAAATAAACGTTCTGGGGTAGATCCAGCTCAATTTTACCTGGATAAAGTTGGCATTTACCTGGATTTGCGAATTATCTGGCTAAATGCTTCAGAATATGGACCTCAATATAGCAGAACAAGAAAAGCTACAGTGAAGGGTGACAAAAATGATAAGCAGATGGAAAAGCTCCTTTATGGTAAACGGCTAAATATATTAGGGCTCTTCAGCTTAAAGAAGAGATGACTGAGAGGAGATATGATCGAGGATTAGAAAATCACGAGCTGATACCCATTGAACATACAATGGAGGATTTGTCAGATGGGAAGTGATCAACATTCTATCTCCTAATGCTGACCCCCAGTACTCTCTTCCATTCCTCCCCAACTGAACCCCAGGACTCCTGTTCCCCACCCCGTTCCCAGCACATATTGAACCCCCTCTCCAGTCCGAACCAGCACTCCCATAGCCCCCCCCCCTTCTATCCATCACTCTGACTCCCCTCCCCAGCCTGACCCTATGTGATGACTCAGTTAGTTTTGCTTCCGTCCCTGGGCTTCAAAAAGCAGGAAAATCTCTAGATTTCCTCCAAAAGGAGCCTTTGAGAGGATTAGAAACAGTATGCTGCTAAGAAGGATGCTAGGAAGGACTTCAAATGCTAGAAGTCTTGTGGGTAATTTGCTAGGATGATTTGAGTAGGCAGGTGTGGCAGATAGGGTGTGGCCACCCACTCCTGCAGTGGTAGGCTAGCTCATGTATAAAGTGAGTACTGCCGGAAATGGGAGGAGGAGAGGAACACAGCTACAGTGATATGGCCATTGAGGCAGCTCAGTCCAAGAGCCTGGTGAAATGGAGGAAGAGTCAGAGGATCCAGATGCAGAAGGGTTTAGTAAGCAGCTCACAAAATTAAGTGAAGTTTTCCCTGTTTGGTTTTCTTAAACAAAGAAAGCTGGTATCTATAAGCTTCAGGACTGTGTTTTTGTGTGAAGAATACATAAAAGACTTTCTAGAAGTCCTGTAGGGAGCCAGATAGAGCTAAACATATGAGAATGCAGGGTAACCCTGCACAGCCCTGTCCTTCAGGTTTTTCAGAGTTTTTTCCTCAGCACAGTTTACTAGTGCTGAGGAAAATGGCTGTAGGTTTACTAAGGAGCAGGATCTGTTGCAGCTTAATTGAGAAGCAAACAGTGGTCAAGGTAAGGAATCAAACACTCTTGGTGTTTGGGTGCTTGCCAGGTTCTTGTGGCCTGGTTTGGCCTCTGTTGGAAACAGGATGCTGGGCTTGATGGACCCTTGGTCTGACCCAGCGTGGCAGGTTCTTATGTTCTTATGAGAGAGAGAGAGAAACCCAATAGAGACCAGCATTGTTGGTTATAGATGCCTTGGGAGCAGGTTAACTAAGAGTAAGGGATTGCAAGCGATACAGAAGGATGGCGGCCAACCCTAATTGGATATCAGCTGATTTGGGTTAAGCCTGGAGAATGGGACTGCTACAGCATAACAGGATAATACAACTGGTGTTTCACTGCAAAGTATATGATGATTTCTGTCTTGAGAACTATGCCCCTGTCTCTCTGTGAGAAGTGATATGAATATGCTGAAGTGAAAAGCTGTTTATGTGCAAAACTCCTACCAATAAAAAGCTGCTGTTATTGAAAGCCCTGTTGTGTTTTCATTTTCACTTTTCAAGAGGGGGAATTATGAAAAAAATGACCTTGTAATCAGAGGGACAGAGACCGTGCAGCTTCTGGGTCCTGAGAGCAGAAGCTGAAGCCAGACAAACATTGGAATTGAGAGTTTAAGGGGAATGAAGCTACTATAGAGGAAATCCCTGCCATGTTGAATGTCTCTGACTTAGAATCACAGTAAGGGGATTTAAAGAAACATTTGGAACCTGAGGCCAGATGGCTAATGGAGCTTGGGCAAGTATTCTAGACTGCTAGGTTATCCCTGTAATTCCAAGAAAGGTTGAGATGAGATAAAAATGTTCAGTCCATGTTGGAATAAGAGGACATCAGCAGTTCTGCTGGCTAATGCTGAAGAAAGAAGAGGCACTGGGGTGCTGAATGCTCCTCTCTAAAGAGTAGTTGAAGTGACTCCAGTGCCAGCCTTGAGCCCACCCATCCCATGTTTTAGGTTGGAATCATGAGCAGTGTGTCTTAAGTAAAGCCTCCTTAACTCCACATTATTGTTTTCTTGAGATAAATGATTAACTACCTGTCCATGCTGTCAGAGGGTCAGCCTTCTCTCACGGATTAATGAGCAGATCAAGGATCACAGTACCCCAGCATTCACGCCGAGGCACCTGCCTCGTGACACCCTAGCACACTCCACTGCCTCCAGCCCTACCCCAGTTCTCTCTTCTTCCCACCGCCTGACCCCAGCACTCCTTGCTCAGCTCAACCCAGCAACCTTTGAACTCCCCTCTGCAACCCAATCCCAGCATGCTCTGTCCCCACCTCTGTCCAAATCCAGCACCCTCTTTGTCCCTTCTCCTCAGCCCAAACCCAGCACTTTTTTCTTCAGACCTGACCACAGCACATTCTTACCCATCGGTGGTCAGTGGGGTGCACTGCTGAGCTCACACTTACGTGGGTAGCTCACAGACGAGGCATGGCTGGTGAGGACCCACCTCATCCGTTGTCAACAAACACCACATTCTTCCCCAAGCATATTATACAGTAAGAGGCCAGTATTTAAAGATAGCCAGCTATGTAAGATAGACAGATAAGACTTATCCGGCTAACTTACACGGGATAATCAGCAGCACAGCAATGCCACTGAATAAGAACATAAGAACATGCCATACTGGATCAGAACAAGCATCCATCAAGCTCAGCATCCTGTTTCCAACAGTGGCCAATCCAAGTCACAAGTACCTGGCATATCCAGATATGCATTAAACTTAGTTGAAAAGGCTTATCTAGCCAACGTTAGACTTGCTATGGGGAACGTGTGACTTATCCATCTAAGTTAGCCCTCTGGGGACAGAGGAATACCCACAGTACCTGAATGCAATCCTCTATGAAGTGCCAAAAAGCAGAATACTACAAAAAAATAAATCTAAATAAATCTATCTACTCCTTGGGATCCTGCTAGGCGACTGAGCTCAATGGACCCAGTATGGCAAATCTCATTTTCTATGCTCTAACTGGACCAGAGGTATGAAAATAGAGACTTTACATCAACATCTGTACATTGAGATATCTTCCTATTCACCAGTTATTGAGAGGAAGCTCGGAAACCTTCCCCGTGATTGGACAGTAATAGGACCAAAGAAATCATTGACTTTGACACCAGATTACATTTATTGGAAGTATGAGGTCAGAAATGTATTGAAGATCTGAAGCATAAAAATGGATTTCGAAACGACAAGAGCTGTAAGGAACCTTTTCATCAATGTCCATCATTCATCAGTCAAAATTAAGATGGAAACTATTATCAGCTTCCAGTGCTGTTCACAAAAGACTTTAAGGTATGATTAATATTCAAACAACACTCAGAACCTGGAAGATAATCTTAGTCTTTCAGAAGGAACTAACGTCATTACTAAAACCCTTATTTGAGGAGTGGGACTCGAGCCCAGGAGGTTACACTAGGACTAGAGGACACCGATAGCAGATTTGAAAGAAATTTTAAAGTCATTATTTGGTAAACACACAAAAAGTCTGGACAAGTTTCAGGAGGACAGGTGCATTATTGGTACTCAAGCAGACTTGAAAATCATTACCTTTTCTGAAATTAAGAACAAGGAAGGGATCTCTCTTCATTTGAATTTTACATTGAAGAACCACTGTTAGCGATAGGATGCTGGACTTGCTAGTGCAACCTGGCATTTCTTATGTCCTTAAGGGTTTGGACTGTATGAGGGGCATGGTGGATGAAAACGGGCTAAATCAGGCTCTCTCTCCCAACACAGGAATTAATGTAAGGGAGGAATACGCAAAGGTGATGATCCCACAGAAACACCTGTAAAGACCAGCGGACAGGGAGGGGAGGTAGCTAGGAAGATATGTAGAGGCCGGTTCTGAGAAATCCCATCAGACCTTAGAAAGAGAACATCTGAGGAGCTGCAGCATGACAAGGAGGAGGAGGAGGAAGAGGAACATAGAATGGTGAGGAGGAAGGGCAGAATAAGGAGAAAGAGGAAACGGAACAGAATGCAGAATGATGATGAGGAGGAAAGATGCAGAATGATGAAGAGGAAGTGTAAAATGACATGGAGAGGAGACAGGAGATAAGAAAAAAGTACAGAATGATGATGAGGAGGAGAGGTACAGAATAATGAGGAGAAGGAGAGGAGGAGATAGAACAGAGAAGAGAATGATGGAGGAGCAGATTGACAGAGGAAAAATAGCGAGGAAGAGCAGAAGGAGAGTGACGAAGAAGAGCATGGTGGAGGAGCCGCAGGAGAGCAGTGAGGGGCAGCCTGACTGAGAAGAATCATAGTGGAGCTTAGCTTTCTTATAGGGTTGAGGATCCTCAGGGTAGGTGCTTTGGATATGGAGATGATGATCCCTGACAACAAAGTGACTTTCAAAATAAAGATCCAAGTGGGACTGTGTCTGCCCTTGAAGCCATGATGAAAACTGTAAAACACGTCAAGGACACGTTCCGATTTTAGATTCAAGTGCTCAGGAATTAGTCTTTGAGAAGGCTAAATGGAGCAATCTCAACGTATGAGACGTCTTGGAAAGAATGGAGAAATGATTTTATGTACAAGAAAGTTGTGGTGTTTGTATGTTTCACTTAATCATTCGTTCTAGTCTACACCTGGCCATAGCTTGATAATTTAAGAATTATAATTTTATTACTTGTATGTGAGGTGAAATAAAACTGCAGGGGAGGAATGAGCTGACTTTCCCAGAACTGGCAGCTTTAACGTTCAGTTTTATATGCACCGAAGATAGCCCAAGGGTTGGTAATGGACAGATTTCATTTTCCTAACAGAACACAGGAGGCCCCTGTGGTGTCCTCCATGACCCTGCAGGTAATATCCTGCAGAATCTCATTAAGCGGAGCCCACGTGCCACTGCCCTATCCCTCTGATACATAGGAAAGATAATTGAACCGTGCTTGAAAAGATATTGCAAATTACGATTGCCACACTGTAGACTTTAGAGAGGGAGATAGTTCACAAAAAGCAAAGCAAACAACTTCTGCGGCACTAGGGAAGGGCTAGCAGACCTTTGGCTAAGGCAGATAAGTTGTGGTGCTGGTGGTGGTGGTGGGGAATTGGTCAGGGGATCGTGCTGAGAGCCACGAAAGCTTGACTGCTTGCAGGCGATCACTTCCTACCCAGGTCAGTTCCGGATTTGCCGGATATTGCCACTACCAATTATTTCTGTAGCGCTACTACACATAGGAGACAGTCCCTGCTGCATGGAGTTACAGTCTAGGCAGGTCCAGGGCTTAATTTGTGGGGTAAGGGGTTGGAAGGCGGCAGTTCCTGCACTTCTTTTCAGGCTTAAGAGGCAGAGCAGCAGGGGTGTTCTGCTCCAGGCAGCCTGCAGGGAAGAGGAGAAGAGGGGCTGAGCCTGGAGCACACGCAGAAGAGAACAGCCCCTCCCCTCTTCTCCTCCTGGACTGCAGAGAGCAGAAGGGGAAGGGCTAATACGAAGCAGGCACTGCAGAGCAAAGAACGGACCCAAAACAAGGTTCGAATTAGCACAGGTTGGAAACTCGGGCCTTAATGACTTTCAAACTTGACCTAATTCAACTCCTTTTTGTGTCCATTACCGAGGGCTTAATTTCGGGCAGAACAATCCAAAATGGCCTTCTGCCACCACTTTTCTGGGGCCCAAGAAAGCGGAGCCGAGCCGGCAGTGTTCATGAGTTTTGGCAGAGCAGAGCCAGTAGTTGTGCGGATCATTAATGGTCCCCCAGCCCTTGGAGGAAGCAGAGGAGATTAGAGGGTTGCGATCCTGCCTGCGAGGAGAGCGGGCAGGCTCTTACCTTTGCGGCCAGTCGGGCCGCTGACGCTCTTCTCTCCCCCGAATCAGCTGTTTCCATGTGGCTGGCTCCTCCGCTGCCATTCCTGCCTTCCTCCGACGTGCTGCAGCCGATGCCGGCGTCTTCAGCCGGCAGGGAGGCCGTCCCTGCCGGTGCCTGCTTCAGCCCGGGTCCCTGCCGGTGCCTGCAGCCTGCTACAGCTCCCTGCTCGCCCTGCAGCCAGCCCTTCTTCTGCTTCCTGCTTCTGTCTTCGCGGCTGGGAGTCGCTCCTGCAGCCTGCCCTTCGTCCAGCTTCCCGGCAGGGCTGCTCCGCTGCCTGCCTTGCTTCCTGGGCCCTCCACGTGGCCGAGGACGCCACCCAGCGGATCCTGCTTCTCTCTTCTCCAGCTCTCCTAAGGCGCGGGCGCGCGCCTCTCTCCTCCTTTTCAAGGGCCAGCCAGGTGTGGCCCTCTGCTGACCCCTCCCTGGGCGTTGTCCTCTTCAGCCCTACAAAAGGGCTCAGCGTCCATTCCAGCTTTGCCTTCGCAAGGAGTTGGTCACTCCTGGGATCCTGCTGTCCTTCACTCCAGGAGTCGTCGTCCTTGTTCCAGCACTTCTTCAAGGTCCTGTGTTTCCTGTTCTTCGGTGGAGCTCCTCGTCTTGTCCTTTTGTCTACATTCCAGTCCTGATGTTCACCTGCTGTTCCAGATGTCCGTGTGCCAGCCCTAAGGTCTGTCTCCTGATCCAGTACCTGTGTTCCAGTCCAGATGTTTGTTCCTGATATCCGTGGTCCAGCCTGATGTTGCTTCTCCTGATCCTGAAGTCTGTGAGTCTGTCTTGCTGTCCTGAACCCCTGGTTCCTCGTACCACGCTTCCTGGCGTGCCATGTCGTGGTCCGCGACCAGCCCCATGGGCGGGCTGTGTAGGGCGCCTCATGGTACAATGCCTGCCTCTCTTCTGCAGCACTAGCCTCCAGGAGACTTCCGCTTCAGTACTTGTCCCTGGTCTACGGAGTCCCTAGTGCTTGCTCCGTCCGTGCCAAAGACTCTGCCAGAACCTGTGCTTCCAGCGTGGTCCGTGACCAGCCACTGGCGGCTGAGTAGGGCGCGCCTCGGTGCAGGCCTCTACAGTTTCTGAGACATGCTTCATTCATTGCTCCATTTCTCGTCTAGAGGCTCCTCGAGTCCAGCGTGGTCCGTGACCAGTCCCGCGGGTGGACTGTGTAGGGCTCGCTGCGTTGCAGTCTCACCCCAGTGCTTTTCCTGAATCTTCTGATTACCTTGAGCCTTGCCTGAATCTTCTGAAAGCCAAGTACCTCGTTCCTTCCTGCGCTGGTCCCGCTCCCACGGATGTAGGGCAGGGTGGTCCGTAACCAGACCAGTAGCACAGGCTGAGTAGGGCGCCCTGAGGGATCATGCCACTGTCCACATACCCCGAAGCCTCATCTGTGCATCCAAGTACCTCGTTCCTGAGTTTCGTCTGAATCTCCATGTTCCGGTCTTCGCTGCCCTGGCCTCCATCCGGCCTGCCGCTTCTTGCCTTACCCTGCGGCAGGTCCGAAAGGGCTTGGAACGGTCGGAGGACTGTTCATAAGACCATCATTGCGTTGTTGGTCTTCCGAAGCGTGCAGGTCCGGAGGAGGGTCAGTATCTCCAGTCTTCAGTCCAGCCTCGCTCCCATCCAGCCCATGCTCGGGCATGCCTCGCCTACTGCGGCACCTCTTCGGAGTTCCTCTGGGGTCGGGCCGTGGCCCAAGAACACACATCTCCTGGGAAGTGGGACTGCTCTCCTAGCGCTCCACAACATAGAGAGTACTGGAGCTGCATAACCCGAGACAAGGGCAGGGAGATGGCTTTCATTCATGCATGTCTGTGTGTGTGTGTGAGAGAGAGAGAGAGAGAGAGTTCACATCTGAAGAGACAACAAAGAAAGCACGTGGACGACGACGAGTGGATCCTGGGCCTGGCTCTGTTCAATACTCTGCAGGGGTTGGGAGGAAAGGTTTGCCAAGGTATTCAACAGAGTGGACACCATCGAGGAAACGATGTAAGATAGCCTGAGGCGTGGTTAGCCACTTGGCACCGATGTGCTGCTACTAAAAATGTAGTTACGCTTTTTGGGGCAGAAATCCAAGGAAGGAGTACACAACTGGGAGGTGAGTTACTGATGTCCACAGAATCGGAACAGGACCTCAGGTGATAATATCCCGGGATTTCAAGATAATGAGTGTGTGATGGGGTCACTATGCTAGACTATATAGGAACCAAAGATTCAGGAGAAGGGGGGGAAGGAAAATACAGCAACACCAGGCAAGAGACGTCCCTTGGTTCCTTCCCCCTGAGGTTGTAGATCCAGAGGAACCACAGGTGTGGGAAATTAAGGGTGGAGCTGGTGAGGCCAATCCATGGTTTCAGGGGGAGGGCCAAAGTGAGGAGGGGCCGTTCCGAGCCAACCAGCTGCGAGTGAAGGAGGAGTCTCTGGAGGATAAAAAGGACTCCCTGGTAAAGCAGTCTCAGTCTCCTGCTGGGGACTGAGGAGGAAGGAATGGGCTGTCTGGCTGCTCTGGGAAACTTGGACACTGGATATCCCTGATGGTGTGAAGGACTGCAACCACTATCACAAGGAAGGTGAGCGTGGGGACTTCTGTTGGTTTTGGACTTATGATAAAGACACTTTATCTAGAGAACTGCCAGGCGGGTGGTTGTATCCTGGGATGAGAAAAACCCATCCCAAGAGATACGGTGGGTGGTGGCAGCTAGGCCCAGTGGGGCCAGACTTTTTGAACACTGGAGATGAACCTTTGAAGCCAGACTTCAGAAACTGAGTTGCTGGCTCAGTGGGGAAGGCATCCGCCTCCCATCCAGGTGGAGGAGGGTTCAAACCCCACCTGAGGACTTTGTAAAGGAAAATAACTTTAATTACTATTTGAGTTCCTGAGTGACCAGGGAAGCTGGGACAGGGATTGGATCCCAGGAACAGACACAAGCGGCAGTATACAGACCGATGAAAGGCATTGACCAGAGCTGGAGTTATCAATAAGATGTCTAGGGAGAGGCATGACCAGCAGAAAAATGGTAGTGATAAAACTGTACAGGTCATTGTGGAGATCTCACCAGGAGTATTGTGTACAATTCTGGAGGCCACACCTCTACACACACCTGCAGGCAGTACCTGTAAGTGTGTCCGGCTCTGGGCGTGGGTTACGCGCGCTGCCTGCAGACAGTACCTGTAAGTGTGTCCGGCTCTGGGCGTGGGTTACGCGCGCTGCCTGCAGACAGTACCTGTAAGTGTGTCCGGCTCTGGGCGTGGGTTACGCGCGCTGCCTGCAGACAGTACCTGTAAGTGTGTCCGGCTCTGGGCGTGGGTTATGCACGCTCCCTGCAGACAGTACCTGTAAGTGTGTCCAGCTCTGGCCGTGGGTTACACATGCTGCCTTTAGTGCTCTGCAGTCTGTGATGACTGAAGGTACCTCCCATGCTGCATTTGATCAGCTCAGACACTGATCTGTAATGACATCTGCTTGAATCTGCACTTGAGCTATACCTGCTACCAGTACCTGTGCTGCTCAGTTCTAATGCAGATGTTATGGGTCTTTATCCTTGCACCTGAGCACTGCTCTGACTTGGCATCCTCTATGCTGAGGTCTCCTTGGTCAGGATAGTAAGGGTGGCTCTGTCAGTGTAGTCAGAAGAGAAGAGAGAGCCTCTTCTGCAGCCTGTTTCCTATCCACAGCAGGATGGCACAGACTTCAATCAATAAGGGGCATCAAAGTGAGCTTGGTGACCTCAGAAGAGCCCAAAAAGCCACTGGTTCCACAGCTGGGAACACTGGGTTTGATTCTGTGGCCTGAGGCAAATTGTGGACCCTGCCCATAAGTTACGAGACGGCAGACTGCACCGAGGGGCTCCGTCAGAAAGGATTCGAGTGGTTTGAGTATTGGAAGACAGGAGTCAGCGGATTGTCCTCATCAGGGGCCACGGGGGTCACTCCAGGCGAGCCTCACAGGTAGGACAAATCGAACTTTGAGCTCAGTCACTCTTATTGCTAAGGATGGGGTGTCTGTGTCATTTTCTCACTTTCCCTCTCTAACGGCAGTGTGAGAGTCAGGGACAAAATTAATCTGTAAGCAATTTAATTATTGGAGGCTGGAGATTGTAATCACATGGGACAGTTGTATTTCAGAACATGCCTCATGAATATTCATGTCACTTGTGCAGAAATGCCTCCTCCACTCTGCATGTGAACATGACAGGAAATGTCAACAGAGACTCCTGCCAAGCACCAGATTCCTGCCCTCCCCCCTCCCCATCCCAGGCAGGAATCCACACCTGCCCTCCCCCATCCCAGGCAGGAATCCACACCTGCCCTCCCCCATCCCAGGCAGGAATCCACACCTGCCCTTTCCCCTTTCTACCCCAGGGCAGGAATCCCCAATCTCAATATTTTTTGAAGGCGTGAATAAACCTGTGGATAAAGGCGACCCAGCTGATACAGTGTATCTGGATTTCCAGAAAAAATATGTATTTAACACTAAATGGCAGCAAGCAATGTAAACACATTATTTACTTAAGGAGAGCGGTGATGAAAGAGGGAAGAGAGAAGAGGAAGGCTTGATGGGTGTCATAGAACCAGGGCCGGTGCAAGGGGATTGGGCGACCTCGGCACCTTCAGCCCCGACTCTAGAGGCGAGGACCATATCCTGCCACTCCCCCACCCACCCAACCCCCCTGCAAAACTCATAAAATCACCTGGTGGTCCGGGGGGGGGGGGGCCCGGGAGCGATCTGCCATCAGCCGCCAGTAATAAAATGGCGCCGGTGCCCTTCAGCCCCTACCATGTGACAGGGGTTACCGGGTGCCATTGGTTGGCCCCTGTCACATGGTAGGGGTTAAAGGCCACGGCGCCATTTTGGTTAGTGGCAGCCGAGGCCCCGGGAGCGGCAGATCGCTCCCGGGCCCTCCGCTGGACTATCAGGGGGGCGTCGGGAGGGTGGCACGAAGGGGGGGAGGGGGCGCAGAATTTTGTAGGGGCACTTTTTGCCCTTTCAAAATTCTGCCGCCTGAAGGGACTGCGGCGCCCTAGGCACAGGCCTAGCTCGCCCAGTGCTTCCGCCGGCCCTGCATAGAACTGCAATGGCCCCCCCCCCCCCCCCCCCCCCCCCACCAGAGGCTCAGCTCTACAATATCTCCCATTCCCTCAGGGGCCCCCTGTATTTACCCCACGCTTTCCTGAGATCAGATATTGTTTTGTCTGTTCCAGCCCCCTCCACGCTCCCTGTAAAGAAATATTTCTAAGATTACTCCTGAGTCTACCCACTTCCAATCTCATCAACTATCTCTGCCACCACTACCCTTTCCCTCCTCCAGGGATGACTCCAGCTTTCTCTCTTTGCTCTCCCCCGACTCCATAACTCCCAGCCCTTGCTCTAGCCTCAGCCAAGTCCCAAGTCCTGGAGTGCCGGCTGCAGCTTCTCCCCGCCTGCTGCCGGCAGTGCATGTGCTGCAGGCTTACCTTGCCCCTACGTGCAGGCTTACTGAAGGGGAGCGGCTGGAGCAGTAAACAGGGAAAAGCCCACAGCTTTTCATTCTTTCCCCTGAGACCTGGCAATTGATGCAAATTTCCAGGAAAACTCCAGCGAGTTCCCGGGGATGGTGATAAGGTTGCACTACACTTCCTGGAGGGCATGGGGTACCTTGCACAGAGCTGCAGTTGCCACTTTAAGGGACACGTGGATGGGAGTGGAGGTTGGGTCCCATGTGGGAATTTGATCAACTTTGGGTAGATGCAATATACAATTGCTGCTGGGCAGACTGGATAGGCCATTTCGGCCTTTATTTGCCATCAGGAACTAAGGCCTCCATATTCAGAGGCATTTAGCGGTATAACAAACAAGTTATCAACATGTTATCCAGCTAAATGCCAATGTTTGAATATTTTGAAAACTTTCCCAGCTAAACTACAATTTAATCGGATAACACAGGGAAGTTCTGAGGGTGTTCCTGGGAGGACTTCGGTAAGTCGGGTAAGTGTTATAGCTAATTCTAGTCATGCCATAGAGCTGTCCTAAAGTGAGCTGGATAACCTTATCCACATACCTTTAATATAGCCAGCTACCCTCAAAAGTAAAATGAAGACACTTTAGTCTTTCTATTATGCGTTAACATGTAAACCGTCATGATATACCCCAATGAAGGTCGGTATATTAAAGCAAATAAATATTATTTAACACTTTTCTATACCAACCTTCATGGTTGAAGACCATATCAGATCGGTTTACATCGAATAGGGGAATTGTAACTAAAACCATAAGTAGAACAGGAAGAACAAAGTTACATATAACAAGGTTAGTAAACTTGGAAGCTTGAACTGCTAGAAAGAAAAGGCCTAAGGAACGTAATGTTTAAATAGTATAAACAGTAAGAATCATGGGAGGCTCTTATTCAGAACTGGAAGGTAGTTTGGAGATCCATTGTTCAAGAAGGATATTCGGTCTAGTGTGTATCCACGGGATCTGAGAAGTAAGTGCGCAAGCACCATTGAATATCCCTCCAAAGTTAGCCGGATAACCTTACCTATATGCCTTTAATATAGCCGGCTACACTCAATAGTATGACTGCATCACTGACTATCCCTCCACAGTTACCTGGATAACCTTACCTATATGCCTTTAATATAGCCGGCTATACTCAATAGTATGACTGCATCACTGAATATCCCTCCAAAGTTAGCCGGATAACCTTACCTATATGCCTTTAATATAGCCGGCTACACTCAATAGTATGACTGCATCACTGACTATCCCTCCACAGTTACCTGGATAACCTTACCTATATGCCTTTAATATAGCCGGCTATACTCAATAGTATGACTGCATCACTGAATATCCCTCCAAAGTTAGCCGGATAACCTTACCTATATGCCTTTAATATAGCCGGCTACACTCAATAGTATGACTGCATCACTGACTATCCCTCCACAGTTACCTGGATAACCTTACCTATATGCCTTTAATATAGCCGGCTATACTCAATAGTATGACTGCATCACTGAATATCCCTCCACAGTTACCTGGATAACCTTATCTATATACCTTTAATATAGCCGGCTACACTCAATAGTATGACTGCATCACTGAATATCCCTCCACAGTTACCTGGATAACCTTACCTATATACCTTTAATATAGCCGGCTATACTCAATAGTATGACTGCATCACTGAATATCCCTCCACAGTTACCTGGATAACCTTATCTATATACCTTTAATATAGCCGGCTACACTCAATAGTATGACTGCATCACTGAATATCCCTCCACAGTTACCTGGATAACCTTATCTATATGCCTTTAATATAGCCGGCTACACTCAATAGTATGACTGCATCACTGAATATCCCTCCACAGTTACCTGGATAACCTTATCTATATACCTTTAATATAGCCGGCTACACTCAATAGTATTTATTTTATTTAGCGTTTTTTATATACCGAGGTATAGCAGAGTTGCCTTCACTCCGGTTTACATTATAACAAACCAGTTACATTTAAATTTGACAGATTACATTAATCAGACTGAGAAACAGACATAAAAATTAGTCTAACAAACAGCAGGATATATTACAAGTAAGGTATACTGAAAAAACAGGGTTCATAGATAATAGGATATATCTGTAGTTAGAGGGCGGGATAAATTGTCCTATCGGTAGATATCCCTCCACAGTTACCTGGATAACCTTATCTATATACCTTTAATATAGCCCCGCTACACTCAATAGTATGACTGCATCACTGACTATCCCTCCACAGTTACCTGGATACATCATCCTCTACATATTCTTCCTGTAACCCTTACTGGGGAGGTTTAAGTCCTAAGTGTGTACACAAACTTATTTGTTCTTTGTGGCTGCTCCAGGTAGCACTTAACTCCCATGGTTGGCGCTTTCTGTTGGGGAAAGCTTTTGTTTATGGCCCAGTCCAGCGGCTCTCAGCCAGTGTCTCACTGAGCACATGCAGGTGTCTCGCCACAGTTCCCGGTCCCCCGCTGACCCAGCTTCTTCCCCTGCCCCAGGGAAATAGGAATTCATTCTCCGCCCAGGCTTAAAATGCTGATAGCCTGGGCAGAACATGGCAGCTGTTATCAAACCGCTATCTGATGGGAGGAGCAATCAGATAGGAGTTAGCAGTCTGTTATCATGCGGAGTTAACAGTCTGCAGGGAGTAGCAATCTGTTATAGTTAGGGTTAGTTGTGGGTGGATCCTTGGGCCGGTGGCAGATGACCACGCCCCCAGGGGGAAGATCCCAAGGGACCACCGGTCAGGCTCAGAGTTTGGAGACAGACACACACTAGTTCTCTTATTAGACAGTATATGGAACCACCAGAGGTGGCAGTAGTGAGCTGGAAGAGCCTGGCTGGGCTGTAGTCCCTCAGATACTGGAACAGCGATCCCTGGAGGCTGAGCTGAAGAGAGACTGAGATAGTGAAAAGGCAGGGTATGCAGATGGTTAACACTCACACAATGTCCCAATAGAAGCCCAGGAGCTGGAATGGATTAGGCCCTCGAGGAGCGAGTACCTGGTTCCAGGGAAAGCTCTGAGTGCGATGGTAACTCACTGGTGTAGCTGATATATTGGCAGTGATGACTTCCAGGCAGAAGAGTATATGAAGCAAGTCTGGGAACGAGGGCCCTTGAGGAGCGAGTACATGTTCCAGGCTGTCACCTGAAAAGCAAGGAGAGGGCGAGGCCCCGAGGAGCGGGTACCTCTGGTAAATCCGAGGAGGCAGCGTAGCTTAGGAAGAGAAAGCGAGTCCATTGTCAATCCTTGCTAACTCGATGTGTTGGCAAATACTGAGACCTTAAATATCCGTCGCGGGTGACGTCATGTTCGGGGGACGCCTCCGAGGTTCGCGCCATTGCCAGTACTTCAGTCGGGCACGGGCCGCGCGTGCGCCCCTAGGCCTCCAGGAACATGGCGGATAGCAGCGTCGAGCCGGTCCGGGGACGCCGTAGGACTTGCGGCAGAAGAACGCCGCGGCAGCCAATCTTCTCGTGGTCGGAGAGGGAGGCACCAGAGAGGTAAGGAGGGTGGAGAGGGGGCGTCGGGCACCGACGGACCCAACAGCAGGAGAGCTGGAGTCGGCGGCACCATCAGGATCTTTTCTTCCCGCTCCCCATGGATCTGAAGAGGAAGTGGCGTGCAGGAGCCATGCACGCGGGAAGAAGAGACCATGCTAGGTAAGGTGCGTGCAGCATCGGCCTAAAGAAGGACAGTGTGGCCTGAAGAAGAGCAGCTCGGCGCGGAGCAAAAGAGGAAAAACGTCACTCCCTGCGGCGGATGGGAGTCGTCTCTCGAGGCCACGAGGACTGGAAGTGGAGGAGGTTGCTACTGTTGCTAGTTCGGTGGGGGGAGAGAGAAAGTGAGCAAGCATATGTGTTTGAAATCCTCTGTGTGTATGTGTGTGAGAGCCTGTGTGAGTGAGACAGCATGTATGTAAGTGAGTGAGAGCCTGTGTGATTGAAACCTGTTTGTATGAAAGAGTATGTGTGTGTGATTGAGATCCTTTGTGTGTGAGACAGCATGAATGTAAGTGTATGATTGAGAGGCTGTATGTGTAAGTGAGAGACATCATGTGTATGTATGATTAAGAGCCTGTGTGTATAAGTAAAAGAGAGAGCATGTATGTGTGTGTATAGGTGTGTCATTGAGAGCCAGTGTGAGAGAGAGAGCTTGTGTGTGACAGAGGAGAAAGTTCCAAGCAAACCACCCCTTCTCCTGCTAATTCAGAACAATCTCAGGACACCTGGATATCAAACGTTCCCAGGTATGCAGAGCAAAGCATTTCTTTATCCTTATTTTTCATTATTGGCCTTTGTGTCTGCTATTTTAAAATATTTTACTGGTATTTAGAAATTTTTTTATATGAGTTTTTAATTATTGGATATTCCACTCATCAGCTATTTTGAAATCTGTTCTTTTTGTTTTACTGCTACTGATTTTATATTTCTTGATTTGTTTTATGAGGACTGTTGATGTTTCTCTTTTTCCTTTGTTACACTGCATACAGATACTCTGGCTTGTTGCGATTTCCAGTTCAGTTTTGTCTGCAGGCTTCTAGTTATGCGTTTTGGTCTCTATTCTTTGTTAGGTGAGGGTCAGCACATGTGATTTACGTTTAGGTGTGGTTCTCTGCTGGCGTGTAGTTTCTGTGCAGGGCTCTATAGCAGCCTGACTTGGTCCGTTTTCCTAATAGGAGATGTATTGGTGTCTTAAGGCCTGGTGTAATATTTGCAGTGTTGCCTTTTCTTAGGTAAGGTGGTTACTGTTTAAGTGCTGGAAATTGGTGCTGTTTTGGTGTGGGATGTTTACTATTTATGCAATTTCTGTTCCGACAGAATATGTATCTTTCCCTTGTGTCATTTTAAACAATAAAAATAATTACCGGACCTTTACTTTTTATTTCCGCCGTGAGTTGTAAGGAGCAGTGTCGCACATGTGAACGTGGCCTGTCAGGTGGGTCCCGATGGGGGGAAAAAGGTAGAGAACCACTGGTTTAATTCACCAGAGTTATTTATGTGGCTGAGTTCAATATTCCGTGGCCAAAACTCTTTGAGTTTGCCGTGCTACCTAGCTGGCTAGCTGGGATTTGCGCCCGATGAAGATAGTGCAATTCAGAGATGGGAACTGGTATTCAGCCTTTCAGTGCTTACAACTTGAAATGAGCAGAAAAGAAATGCAAACCCTCCAAAGTCTGCTTCAGTTTCTTGGACACTGAGGAGCTATGGACGTGGATTAGGTGCTAGTGATGTCTGACCTGATAGGAGGGAGAAGGTCTCATGGAGGATGACTGCTCTTCAAATCTTCAGTTACCATGGCCGTTTCACTGGGGGTTTCTCCACGCCGCAGGGCCCAAGAACCAAAAAGTAAATTTCAGGAAGCTGAAGCCGTGTGGCTGGACTGAGTGCCCAGGGGCTTTATAGAATCTGAAGAGGGCTCTGTTGGAGATGGTTGGATTATTGGACCTTTGTTTTTCACTTTTTATTTTATTAGCATTTATCACAAGAAGAACCAAAATTATATTTTCCCAGAAAAATGATGCATCGTTTTCCCTCACTGATTTATTCCATTTGTATTCTTCTTGCAATAAACAAACACTGAAATTCCTAGGAAAAATAAAAGCTGAAAACGAAGATTCCTGCCCATCCAGACTTCCACAGAGCCTTCATTTTAGCTGTGGATGTGTCATTGGAAGGTTGAGAGCCTGCTTAAACCAGGTTCCCAAGGAAGGAGGAAAAACAAGGCGGCTCTCAGCAGAGCACAAGCTAAATATCCAACAAAGAGATTGGCATTCCTTCATCTCAGGAGGGCCATGTGAGAGGTTCTGCCTTCGGCTAAAAGGACATCCATTCTCAGACTGTAATAAGCCACTCACGTACACCCTAACAAAGGCACAATTATATGCCCGTGAGGAGAGATGAGTCGCCAAGCTTTCTGATACGTGCTTGGGCCTTGGAACGTGCTTCCTGATTGTTTGAGCTGCTCCCCTTTTGCAAAGAAGGGACTGGCAGGTCTTCATCATGGACAACCCTATCAAAGGTTGTTAGATGACCCTGAGCATGGGCAGGAAGTTGCAGTGCGACAGGCTTTCTTATTGTCTGTGCAGAACACCTCCTCTTGTGAAGCAGATGAGAGAGAGAAAACCAAACCTTACCCACTGCATCGTGAGTAAAGTCATGCAGGGAGACAACGTCAAGGAATGAAGTAGTGGAGCAAGCATCTTATCAGCGTCTGTTAATGAACAAATAGGAAACATTTGGGAGCAAGGACAAAGGACATTACCTGGCTGGTCACACAAGGTTGTCCAGGTGAAACAATGTCTAATGTCATCTGTAGATGACATCGAGAGAGGGAGGCGTCTTCCTAGGAATGAGAGAGCTATTGGGTCAAGACCAATGCAAAAGATGCCGACACAATGGGAAAAATTGCAATTTATTTATAACTTTTTATATACTGAGGTTCAATTAACAGGATTAATTATCACATCGGTTTACATTACAACCTGCAAAAAAAACAGTGACAAAGTCTTGTCTTACATTTAACAAGGTAGAAAAAAACCTGGAGATGGCGTTCCCTGTTGGGTATTTAAGATTCCCTTCGCCACCAGTATGTGGCATCGGGGTCTGAAAGCAGAGGTTCTTCTGGGAGTCCATCACCATGCAGGACACCAGGCTCAGATGTGTATTCTACACAGCACAGGAGGAAATGCATTGCTGTTTCTATTTCTCCTTGGATTTCCACTCTCAGCTCTGGGGCCTGTGCAGCTCTGATCTCTCTGTATTCTACACAGCACAGGAGGAAATGCATTGCTGTTTCTATTTCTCCTTGGATTTCCTCTCTCAGCTCTGGGAATGTGTAGCTCTGATCTCTCTGTATTCTACACAGCACAGGAGGAAATGCATTGCTGTTTCTATTTCTCCTTGGATTTCCTCTCTCAGCTCTTGGAATGTGTAGCTCTGATCTCTCTGTATTCTGCACAGCACAGGAGGAAATGCATTGCTGTTTCTATTTCTCCTTGGATTTCCTCTCTCAGCTCTGGGAATGTGCAGCTCTGATCTCTCTGTATTCTGCACAGCACAGGAGGAAATGCATCGCTGTTTCTATTTCTCCTTGGATTTCCTCTCTCAGCTCTGGGAATGTGCAGCTCTGATCTCTCTGTATTCTGCACAGCACAGGAGGAAATGCATCGCTGTTTCTATTTCTCCTTGGATTTCCTCTCTCAGCTCTGGGAATGTGCAGCTCTGATCTCTCTGTATTCTGCACAGCACAGGAGGAAATGCATCGCTGTTTCTATTTCTCCTTGGATTTCCTCTCTCAGCTCTGGGAATGTGCAGCTCTGATCTCTCTGTATTCTGCACAGCACAGGAGGAAATGCATCGCTGTTTCTATTTCTCCTTGGATTCCCTCTCTCAGCTCTGGGAATGTGCAGCTCTGATCTCTCTGTATTCTGCACAGCACAGGAGGAAATGCATCGCTGTTTCTATTTCTCCTTGGATTTCCTCTCTCAGCTCTGGGAATATGCAGTTTGTTTTTTGTTTGTATTTTCATTCTGCTTTTTAATTGATAGGGATAAGTTAGAATTTTTTAGCTCAGGTGAGTTTTTAGTTACAGGCACTTGGACTACTTTTCTAATTATTGGAACCTCACTGTCAGGATGCCCTAATTCTAATGCATCATTAGTATCCTTTAAAGATACATCTCTCTGAACCATGCGCTGCTGAGCGACTGTCGGCTTTCCCCTTTGTTCTAGTTTAAAAGCTGCTCTATCTCCTTTTTAAAGGTTAGCGCCAGCAGTCTGGTTCCACCCTGGTTAAGGTGGGAGCCCATCCCTTCGGAAGAGACTCCCCCCTTCCCCAAAAGGTTCCCCAGTTCCTAACAAAACTGAATCCCTCTTCCCTGCACCATCATCTCATCCGCACATTGAGACTCTGGAGCTCTGCCTGCCTCTGGGGACCTGCGCATGGAACAGGGAGCATTTCAGAGAAAGCTACCCTGGAGGTTCTGGATTTAATCTTTCTACCTAAGAGCCTAAATTTGGCTTCCAGAACCTCCCTCCCACATTTTCCTATGTCGTTGGTGCCCACATGTACCACGACAGCCGGCTCCTCCCCAGCACTGTCTAAAATCCTATCTAGGTGATGCGTGAGGTCCGCCACCTTCGCACCAGGTAGGCAAGTTACCAGGCGATCCTCACGCCCACCCGCCACCCAGCTATCTACATTTCTAATAATCGAATCACCAACTATGACGGCCAACCTAACCCTTCCCTCCTGGGCAAGAAGCCCTGGAGATGCATCCTCGGTGGGAGAGGAGAATGAGCAGGATAATTCCTTGGTTATCCTCCTTCCATCAGATCTGTAAGATGCCAGTTATGTCCACCTCTTCAATCAGTGCTTTACGTCCCAACTCTCCCAGAGCAGAGGGTGGGAAATGCAGGTGTTAAATGGATGGAGGTTGATCGAGAGGTGAATGGACACCAGATGGCAGGGAAAGGGTTCAGGTGGCAGAGAGTCTTGATTTTGTTATGGGCAAGGCAGGATGATAGGCCCTTGGCACTGTCTGTATTTCCTAGTTTTGAGTGAATGGGAGAGAGAGAGGAGATTGGCTCATGGCTCCGTCTTGATCTGTTTTATATTGGGCAGGCAGCAGGGGGATCAGCATCAATAATCAGGGGGAAGGGAGGGTGGCCTGCTAACTCAGAGCCAGCCTAGCCAGGCGGCTAGCATTGAAAAGCAGAGCTGGCCACCTGACTTGCTCCCCCTGCCTTAATCCCACCCCGTGGTCCTGACATGTTTGAGATTTAGCCACTCACCGACTACCAAATTTTCAAAAGCTTTGATCTAGCTGGCTAAATCATTACTTAGACAGACCAAGATATATCAAAGAAATCACTACTGAAATCAGCGATCAATCAAATGAATCAACAAGAATCAAGAGAAAAAACTCTATCGCTGATGAACATATTAATTTTGAAAAATAATTCTGTGTTTTTAAAAATTGTTTTTAACACCTACACTAAGTAGAATTAATGTTTTATCAATCTCGATACTGGGTTCAAACGGTATATATTAATGGAGGTAGAGGGAGGTTTCATATACTGTGTAGGTGTCCTCGCACCACTACTTAGTGGTTATAATCATCAACCAACCTCCTCCTCCATGATGTTATTTTTTAAGAAACTTTTATATATTTGTATGCACAAGTCCCAATAACCTCAGAATCTTCCGTGGCTGGATGATCAATGAGCTTGCTTATAATATAAACATTTGTTTAAAGATGTAGATCTTGATAACCAATTTTTAAAGAGGGTACAAATCCGACTTCCCAAATATGCTGGTAAATGGTGTCCAACCTCTAATGATGATCCCGACACGAACCGTCCATGTTTCAGACGTAAGTCTTTCCTCAGGGGAATATATTGATGATGAAAAAACCAACCTTATGGGGTCCCAACCTCTTCACTCAGTGTTTACCTCTGATTCTGGCATGTTGCCTCTTGTTGGTCTTGCTCTGTCAAGAGCCTCCAGAAGAATGATCTGTGGTATGTCCTGGCCCCCTTTGTGTGTGTCTGCGTGAGCGTCCTCAGCCAATGAGCAACTTGAAAAAATTAACACATTGATGCTGGTTCATGACGTGGATGGCCGACCTGGTTGAGAACTTTCTTCCTATAAACTCTGTCTGAAGTGCGGACCTGAAAGAACTATAGAAAGCTCTAACGTCCTCCAGGCTCATTTTCATTCGCACGCCAGTGTGTAAAGTAAACAACCGACCTGGTGGAAAACTGTGCTGCCTTATGGTCTACATGATGTACGGACCTGAAAGAAAAGTGCCGGGATTACACAGTATATGAAACCTCCCTCCACCTCCATTAATATATACCGTTTGATAAAATATTAATTCTACCCAGTGTAGGTGTTAAAAACAATTTTTAAAAACACAGACAAACACAGAATTATTTTTCAAAATTAATATGTTCATCAGCGATAGTTTTTTCTCTTGATTTTTGTTAAATCATTACTTAGCCAACTGTAAGGCTGCTGTTAGGGGGAGGGAGAGGAGCAGGGACTGCATGCGACCTGTGCCAGGAGCACAGAAGGTTGCACAGGTCAGCAGACGTTGTCTTTAATATCTCGGATGTCTGCAAAAGAGACCTGGGACCCTATTGTGTTTATTTGAAATTCTCTCAACTTAGGGTGAGCGCAGTTCCGGATGTAACGAGTAACCCTTCTTACTTCCATGCCCTGCAACACTTTTCTCAAAGGCCCTTTCAGATTGTCCAGTCTGCTTTTATGTTTTTATTTGGGGAGAGGGAATATTATGGACGCTGCAAACTTTGAGATGCCTGATGGCCTAGAGACAGGAAAACGGTGAGATAAGGCAGTGACCAGTGCCAGAGGGAAACTGAGATGCACAGGTCAGGGGCGAGACCTCACCTGGAACATTGTGTCCAGCTCTGGAGGCCGAGTCTCCGAAAGGACATGGACGGGCTGCAGGTAAACAACTTCTCGGAGCGGCCTCGGCCATGCGTCCCTAACATCTCACTCACTCTGTGACCCAGCATCGCTAAATGGAAGTGACAGGACCAAAATGATCAGAGGTCAACCTCCATTTGCAAAGATTTACAGCTGAGGAGGGCTGAGAAATTACTGGAAAATCATTTGCCATTACTAAAACATGACTGGGCCCAGCTATATTTTCTCATCAGTGTTAGCTGGGCAGACTCTGATCACCTGGGAGCCGGAGAGCGTAAGACCTCAATCTCCTGCTACAATGGGGGAGAGCGAGGATTCGTGCCTCTCCCCAAAGCCAATTAATCAAGAGAAGGAGGCTGAGAGGAAAGGGAGAAAAACCTGAAGCACCTGCCACAAGTACAATAACAGCTTCTGCGGGAGACACAGGACACAATAACACAATAACAGCTGCTCTGAGAGTCACAGGACACAATAACAGCTTCTGCGGGAGACACAGGACACAATAACAGCTGCTCTGGGAGTCAGAATACAATAACACACAATAACAGCTTCTGCGGGAAACACAGGACAACATAACACACAATAACAGCTGCTCTGGGAGTCACAGGACACAATAACATACAATAACAGCTTCTGCGGGAGTCACAGGACACAATATCACACAATAACAGCTGCACTGGGAGTCAGAGAATACAATAACACACAATAATAGATTCTGCAGGAGTCACAGGACACAATATCACACAATAACAGCTGCACTGGGAGTCAGAGAATACAATAACATGCTATAACATTGTCTGCGGGAATCATAGGACACAATAATACAGAATAACAGTTTCTCTGGAAGTCATAGGTCACAATAACCACTTTCCCGGGAGTCAGAGGACACAATAACATAATTGCAGCTTCTGCAGGAGTCACAGTACACAATAAAACAATAACAGCTACTCCGGAAGTCACAAGACACAATAACACACAATAACAACTAGGGATGTGAATCGTTTTTTGACGATTTAAAATATCGTCCGATATATTTTAAATCGTTAGGGCCACGATACAATACCAATTCCCCCGATTTATCGTCAAAAAATCGTAAATCGGGGGAAGGGGGAGGGCGGGAAAACCGGCACACTAAAACAACCCTAAAACCCACCCCCGACCCTTTAAAATAAACCCCCCCCCCAAAATGCCTTAAATTACCTGGGGTCCAGAGGAAGGGTCCCGGTGTGATCTTTTACTCTCGGACCTCCGGTGCTTGTTGAAATGGCGCCGGCGCTACCTTTGGTTTTTCCGTACGGAAAAACGATTCGCGGCAGGAGATCGCTCCCGGACCCCCGCTGGACCCCTAGGGACTTTTGGCCAGCTTGGGGGGGGGGGGGGTCAGGAGGCCCCCCCCCCAAGCTGGCCAAAGGTTCCTGGGGGTCCGGGAGCGATCTCCTACGCTCCTGACCTCGGGGGACAAAAAACAAAATGGCGCCGGCACTACCTTTGACCTGTCATATGACAAGGCAAAGGTAGCGCCGGCGCCATTTCTACAAGCACCGGAGGTCCGAGAGTAAAAGATCACACCGGGACCCTTCCTCTGGACCCCAGGTAATTTAAGGCATTTTGGGGGGGTTCGGGAGGGTGGGGGATTTATTTTAAAGGGTCGGGTGGGTTTTAGGGATGTTTTAGTGTGCCGGTTTTCGATTTACACGATTTTCACGATATTTAAAAAACCCAAACGGTGACGATCGATCACACGATTCACATCTCTAATAACAACTACTCCAGGAGTTACAGGACACAATAACAGCTACTCCAGGAGTCACAGGACACAATAACAGCTTCTCTGGGAGTCAGGGGAAAACAATAACACAAAATAAGAGATTCTTCGGGAGACACAGGACACAATAACAGCTGCTCTGGGAGTCAGAGAATACAATAACACACAACAGCTTCTTCAGGAGTCACAGAAAACAATACTAGAAAATAACAGCTGCTCTGGGAGTCGGAGAATACAATTACACACAATAACAGCTTCCGCGGGAGACACAGGACACAATAACAGCTGCTCTGGGAGTCACAGGACACAATAACAGCTGCTCGGAGTCAGAGAATACAATAACACACAACAGCTTCTGCAGGAGACACAGGACACAATAACACACAACAGCTGCACTGGGAGTCAGAGAATACAATAACATGCGATAACATTGTCTGCGGGAATCATAGGACACAATAATACAGAATAACAGTTTCTCTGGAAGTCATAGGTCATAATTTATTTAGGGTTTTTATATACCGACATTCTCGATATACATATCAAATCAAGTCGGTTTCCATATAACAAAACTGTCGCCGCTAAGGCGTTACATTAAACATGGTAAAGGTAAAGGGAGTACATTAAACAATAGACAAAGTATTGAACAGAGAATAATAACACAATAACCACTTCCCCGGGAGTCACAGGACACTAACATAATTGCAGCTTCTGCAGAAGTCACAGGACACAATAAGAGTTACTCTGGGAGTCACAGGACACAATAACACACAATAACTACTCTGGGAGTTACAGGACACAATAACACAATATCAGCTTCACCAGGAATCACAGGACACAATAACAGTTACTCTGGGAGTCACAGGACACAATAACAACTACTCCGGGAGTTAGAGGACACAATAACAGCTACTCTGGGATTCACATGAGCCAATAACACACAATAACAGCTGCTCTGGGAGTAACAGAATACAATAACACAAAAACAACTTGTCCAAGAATCACAGGAAACAATAATACAAAATAATAGCTGCTCTGTGAGTCACAGTCTAGAATACAATAACACAATAATAGCTTCTCCGAGAATCACAGGACACAACAATACAAAATAATTGCTGCTCTGTGAGTCACAGAATACAATAACAACTTCTCCTGAAATTACAGGACACAATAACACTATAACAGCTTCACCAGGAATCACAGGCACAATATTACACAATAACAGCTGCTCTGAGAGTCACAGAATACAATAACACAATAACAGCTTCTCCGGAAATTACAGGACACAATAACAGCTTCACCAGGAATCACAGGACACAATATTACACAATAACAGCTGCTCTGGGCTTGATGGACCCTTGGTCTGACCCAATATGGCAATTCTTATGTTCTTAACAGCTGCTTCGAGAATCACAGTACAAAATTACCCACAATAACAGGTTCTGCAGGAACCATAGGATACAATAACAAAATCTGCTTCTGTGGGAGTCACAGGTCACAATAACCCAAAAATAACTTCTCCAAAAGACATGGGACACAATTAAGAACATGCCATACTGGGTCAGACCAAGGGTCCATCAAGCCCAGCATCCTGTTTCCAACAACAGTGGTTGCAAGTACCCAAACATTAAATAGCTCTCACGCTACTATTGCTTAATAATTAATTCAGTATTTATTTACTAATTTTTGCTATACCGATATTCAAGACAAGTCTTATCGTACCGGTTTACATCAAACAAGGGAAAAACCATGTAAACGTGTGGAGAGAGAAAGTTACATATAACAGGGGCGAAGAACTTGGAACAAGTTGGAAATGGGAACTTATTTTAACATAGGGCTAGAATGAAAGTGAAAAGAATTTAACTTGAAATAAATTTAGCATAAACAATGATTAACATCAAGCAGCTTATCGAGAATGTGATGAGGAATTGTAATTAATAGCAGTGTGTGGATTTATCCAATCCTTTTTTTAAACCCAGTTACACTAACTGCTGTAACCACATCCTCTGGCAATGAATTCCAGAGCTTAACTATGCGCTGAGTGAAAAAGAATTTTCTTCAATTTTTTTAAATGAGCCACTTGCTAACTTCATGGAGTGCCCTCTGGTCCTTCTATTATCTGAGAGAGTAAATAACTGATTTACATTAACCTGTTCAAGTTCTTTTATGATATTGTAGACCTGTATCAGATCTCCGCTCAGTCGTCGTCTCTTCTCCAAACTGAACAGCCCTAACTCATTTAGCCTTTCCTCATAGGGGAACCGTTCCATGCCCCTTATCATTTTGGTCGCCCTTCTCTGCACCTTCTCCAGTCCAACTATATCATTTTTGAAATGCGATGACTAGAATTGCACAGTATTCAAGGTGCAGTCTCACCATTACAACATAAGAAATTGTCATACTGGGTCAGACCAAGGGTCCATCAAGCCCAGCATCCTGCTTCCAACAGAGGCCAATCCAGGCCACAAGAACCTGGCAAGTAACCAAAAACTAAGTAGATCCCATGCTACTGATGCAATTAATAACAGTGGCTATTTTCTAGGTCAACTTGATTAATAGCAGTTAATGGACTTCTCCAAGAACTTAACCAAACCTTTTTTAAACCCAGCTACACTAACTGCACTAATCACATCCTCTGGCAACAAATTCCAGAGTTTAAATGTGCATTGAGTGAAAAAGAATTTACTCAGATTAGCTTTAAATGTGTCACTTGCTAACTTCATGAAGTGCCCCCTAGTCCTTCTATTATCCGAAAGCGTAAATTACTAATTCACGTCTCCCGTTCTAGACCTCTCATGATCTTAAACACCTCTATCATATCCCCCCTCAGTCGTCTCTTCTCCAAACTGAACAGCCCTAACCTCTTTAGTCTTTCCTCATAGGGGAGCTGTTCCATCCCCTTTATCATTTTGGTTGCCCTTCTCTGTACCTTCTCCATCACAATTATATCTTTTTTGAGATGCGGCGACCAGAATTGTACACAGTATTCAAGGTGTGGTCTCACCATGGAGCGATACAGAGGCATTATGACATTTTCCGTTTTATTCACAATTCCCTTCCTAATAATTCCCAACATTCTGTTTGCTTTTTTGACTGCTGCAGCACACTGAACCGACGATTTCAATGTGTTATCCACTATGATGCCTAGATCTCTTTCTTGGGTGGTAGCACCTAATATGGAACCTAACATCCTGTAACTTCAGCAAGGGTTATTTTTCCCTGTATGCAACACCTTGCACTTGTCCACATTAAATTTCATCTGCCATTTGGATGCCCAATCTTCCAGTCTCACAAGGTCCTCCTGTAATGTATCACAGTCTGCTTGTGATTTAACTACTCTGAACAATTTTGTATCATCTGCAAATTTGATTATCTCACTCGTTGTATTCCTTTCCAGATCATTTATAAATATATTGAAAAGCACCAGTCCCAGTACAGATCCCTGAGGCACTCCACTGTTTACCCTTTTCCACTTTGCTCTGCTCTGTTCACTCCAACCTCAGTTCTTCCCATCTTGTTCCCTGCAGGACAGGAGGGAGGGGCTTGATTTGGGAAAAAGAGTATCTCTTTGCTCTGCTCTGTTCACTCCAACCTCACTTCTTCTTGTCCATTTATGTTGCGAACCTGCCCGCGAGGAGCGCGGGCAGGCTCTTACCTTCTCGCTTCTCCTTCGCCGGGCTCCTCCCCGGCTGCCTCCGGTCCTGCGCGGCAGGGTCGTGCCGCCGGGAGCTCTCCAGTGCGGCTGGAACCTCCGCTGCCGCTCCAGCTCTCCCCCGACGTGCTGCAACTCTCCCGGGGTCTTCAGCTGGCAGGGAGGCCGTCCCTGCCGGTGCCTGCAGCCATCCTCTGCTTCCTGCAGCCCTTCCAGCTTCAGTCTTCGCGGCATGGAGCCGCTCCTGCAGCCTGCCTACCTTCAGCTCCGTGGCAGGGCTGCTCCGCTACCTGCCTTCTTCTCTTTGGGCCTTCCATGTGGCTGGGAACGCCACCAACGATCCTGCTTCTCTTCTCTCCAGCTTCCTTAGCCGCGGGTGCGCGCCTCTCATCTGTTTTTCAAGGGCCAGCAAGGTGTGGCCCTCTGCTGACCCCTCCCTGGGCGTTGTCCTCTTCAGCCCTACAAAAGGGCTCAGCGTCCATTCCAGCTTTGCCTTCGCTGGGAGTTGGTCACTTCTGGGATCCTGCTGTCCTTCACTCCAGGAGTCGTCCTTGTTCCAGCACTTCTTCAAGGTCCTGTGTTTCCTGTTCTTCGTTGGAGCTCTTCGTCTTGTCCTGATGTCTGCCTGTTGTTCGTGTTCCAAGTCTAAGGTCTGTCTCCTGATCCAGTATCCGTGTACCAGTCCAGATGTGTTTCTCCTAATCCTGATGTCGTGATCCTGTCCAATTATCCTGAACCCCTGTCGTGCCATGTCGTGGTCCGTGACCACCCCCACGGGCAGGCCGAGTAGGGCGCTTCATAATGCAAGCATTGTACCTTGTTCCTGAGTCTTCTGTAAGCTTGATACCCCACGGCAAGCCATGTCATGGTCCGCGACCAGTCCCACGGGCGGGCTGAGTAGGGCGCTTCATGATGCAAGCCTTGTAACTTGTTCCTGAGTCTTCTGAAAACCAAGTACCTTGTTCCTGAGTCTTCTGAAAACCAAGTACCTTGTTCCTGAGTCTTCTGAAAACCTAGTACCTTGTTCCTTCCTGCGCTGGTCCCGCTCCCGCGGATGTAGGACAGGGTGGTCCGTGACCAGACCAGTAGTACTGGCTGAGTAGGGCACCCTGTGGGATCGCGCCACTGTCCGAATTCCTGAGTCTCGCCTGTTCATCCAAGTACCTCATTCCTAAGTCTCGTCTGTATCTCCATATTCCGGTCTTCGCTGCCCTGGCTCCATCCGGCCTGCCACTTCTTGCCGTACCCTGCGGCAGGTCTGAAAGGGCTTGGAACGGTCGGATGGATTGTTCATAAGATCATCATTGCGTTGTTGGTCTTCCGAAGCATGCAGGTCCGGAGGAGGGTCAGTATCTCCAGTCTTCAGTCCAGCCTCGCTCCCATCCAGCCCATGCTCGGGCATGCCTCGCCTACTGCGGCACCTCTTTGGAGTTCCTCTGGGGTCGAGCCGTGGCCCAAAAACACACACCTCTTGGTAAGTGGGACCGCTCTCCTAGCGCTCCACAACAATTTAATCCTACTCTCTGTTTCCTGCCATTTAACCAGTTTGTAATCCACGAAAGGACATCGCCTCCTATCCCATGACTTTTTAGTTTTCTTAGAAACCTCTCATGAGGGACTTTGTCAAACGCCTTCTGAAAATCCAAATACACTACATCTACCGGTTCACCTTTATCCACATGTTTATTAACCCCTTCAAAAAAATGAAGCAGATTTGTTAGGCAAGACTACCCTTGGGTAAATCCATGTTGACTGTGTCCCATTAAATCATGTCTTTCTATATGCTCTACAATTTTGATCTTTAGAATAGTTTCCACTATTTTTCCCGGCACTGAAGTCAGGCTCACTGGTCTATAATTACCCAGATAGCCCCTGGAGCCTTTTTTAAATATTGGGGTTACATTGGCCACCCTCCAGTCTTCAGGTACAATGGATGATTTTAATGATAGGTTACAAATTTTAACTAATAGATCAGAAATTTCATTTTTGAGTTCCTTCAGAACCCTAGGATGCATACCATCCGGTCCAGGTGATTTGCTACTCTTTAGTTTGTCAATCTGGCCTACTACATCTTCCAGGTTCACAGTGATTTCGTTCAGTTTGTCTGAGTCATCACCCCTGAAAACCATCTCCGGAACTGGTATCTCCCCATCATCCTCATTAGTAAACACGGAGGCAAAGAATTCATTTAGTCTTTCTGCAATGGCCTTATCTTCCCTAAGAGCCCCTTTAACCCCTCTGTCATCTAATGGTCCAACCGACTCCCTCACAGGTTTCTTGCTTTGGATATATTTTAAAAAGTTTTTATTATGAGTTTTTGCCTCTATGGCCAACTTCATTTCAAATTCTCTCTTCACCTGTCTTATCAATGTTTTACACTTACCTTGACAATGCTTATGTTTTATCCTATCTTCTTCAGATGGATCCTTCTTCCAATTTTTGAAGGTTGTTTTTTTGGCTAAAATAGCCTCTTTCACCTCACCTTTTAACCATGATGGTAATCGTTTTGCCTTCCTTCCACCTTTCTTAATGCGCGGAATACATATGGACTGCGCCTCTAGGATTGTATTTTTAAACAATGTCCAAGCCTGTTGAACACTTTTAACCTTTGCAGCTGCACCTTTCAGTTTTTTTCTAACTATTTTCTTCATTTTATCAAAGTTTCCCTTTTTAAAATTTAGTGTTAGAGCTGCAGATTTACTTATTGTCCCCCTTCCAGTTATTAGTTTAAATTTGATCATGGTATGATCACTGTTGCCAAGTGGCCCCACCACCGTTATTTCTTTCACCAAATCTTGCGTTCCACTAAGAATTAAATCTAAAATAGCTCCCGCTCTTGTTGGTTCCTGAACCAATTGCTCCATGGAGCAGTCATTTATTACATCCAGGAACGTTATGTCTCTAGCAAGTCCTGATGTTACATTTACCCAGTCAATATTGGGGTAACTGAAATCTCCCATTATTATTGCACTGCCAAATTGGTTTGCTTCCCTGATTTCTCTTAGCATTTCATCATCTGTCTGACCATTTTGTCCAGGTGGACGGTAGTATACTCCTATCACTATACTCTTACCCAACACACATGGGATTTCTACCCATATAGATTCTACTGAGCATTTAGTCTCTTGTATGATCTTTATCCTGTTGGACTCTATACCCTCCCGGACACCCCCACCAAGTTGATCCTCCCTATCATTGCGATATAATTTGTACCCTGATATAGCACTGTCCCATTGGTTATCCTCCTTCCAACAAGTCTCTAAGATGCCAATTATGTCAATCTCATCATTTGCTGCTATACACTCTAACTCTCCCATCTTACTTCTTAGACTTCTGGCATTGGCATACAGACATTTCAAAGTGTGGTTTTTGCTTGTTTTAACAACCTGCTTTTCAGTTGTTTGGGATAATTCGGTAATCATTAGCTTTGGTGATTTTTTACATATAGGCATATGGACTATGTTTGCTTTTAGTGGAACCTCCCTGTCAGGATGCCCTAACTCTCCTGTTTCATTAGTATCCTTCAAGGATACATTTCTCCGAACCATGCACTGCTGAGTGACTGTCTGCTTTCCCCCTTGTTCTAGTTTAAAAGCTGCTCTATCTCCTTTTTGAAAGTTAGTGCCAGCAGTCTGGTTCCAGTCTGGTTAAGGTGGAGCCCGTCCTTTCGGAAAAGTCTCCCCTTTCCCCAAATGTTTCCCCAGTTCCTTACAAAGCTGAATCCCTCTTCCTTGCACCATCGTCTCATCCACGCATTGAGACTCCGGAGCTCTGCCTGCCTCTGGTGACCTGCGCGAGGAACAGGGAGCATTTCAGAGAATGCCACCCTGGAGGTTCTGGATTTCAGCTTCCTACCTAAAATCCTAAATTTGGCTTCCAGAACCTCCCTCCCACATTTTCCTATGTCGTTGGTGCCCACGTGTACCACGACAGCCTGCTCCTCCCCAGCACTGACTAAAATCCTATCTAGGTGACGCGTGAGGTCCGCCACCTTCGCACCAGGCAGGCAAGTTACCAGGCGATCCTCACGCCCACCAGCCACCCAGCTATCTCGATTCCTAATAATCGAATCACCAACTATGACGGCCGACCTAACCCTTCCCTCCTGGGCAGTAGGCCTTGGGGAGATATCCTCAGTGCGAAAGGACAATGCATCACCTGCAGAGCAGGTCCTTGCTACAGGATCCTTTCCTGCTGCACCTGGTTGATGCTCTCCAATCATGAGACCTTCTTCCTCCAAGGCAGCACCAGGGCTGCCAGTCTGAAGTTGGGACTTGACTACTATGTCCCTGAAGGTCTCATCTATATACCTCTCTGCCTGCCTCAGCTCCTCCAGGTCTGCCACTCTAGCCTCCAGAGATCGGACTCGTTCTCTGAGAGCCAGGAGCTCTTTGCATCGCATGCACATGTACAACTTCTCACCAGTGGGTAAAAAATCATACAGGTGACACTCAATGCAAAAGACTGGGAAGCCCCCCTCTTGCTGCTGGACTGCTGTCTTCATCTTAGTATTATTGAGTTCCTAGTTAAGTTTAGGATAATAAGGGAGTTGGAATGAGAGTACTTTAAATTTACAGGTGAATTTAGTAATTAATCAGCTAGTGTCCTACAAGGGGATAATTAAACTTTCAATAAGGGCTGGTACAATATTATGTTTTAGATAAGACCCTGATTGATTTTTAATGAGAAAGTGTCTTGTGCCTAAAAATCAGGGGTTGAGTGGGTGGGAAAGACAGACACTAAAATTAACTATCTCTGGCTTGCTTATTACTTCAGACACACACAAACTCTAAAGAATATATCCCTTAATTTCACCGTTCACCAAACTTTTATAAACCCAAAGATTTCTGAAAACTATACTTACCAATCCTCTTAAACCACGGTTGAATTAATCTTCACTTATTCAAAAGAGGGATTTGAGATTTGCGTGCCGTGAGACGCGCGCTTCCGGTCCTCCTCTACTGCAAACCTTGCGGGGCCTCTGGAAGCTGGGCTGTGGAAGTCAATCCCTGGATCACTCGCGGTGACCTCTGGACTCCCTTCCCGGAGGATGCTGGGAGCAGTATGCAGATGAGCCTTCCGGTCCTCCTCTACTGTAGTTACACAATGTTTGGTTCCATATTAGGAGCTACCACCCAGGAAAAAGATCTAGGCATCATAGTGGATAATACTTTAAAATCGTCGGCTCAGTGTGCTGCAGCAGTCAAAAAAGCAAACAGAATGTTAGGAATTATTAGGAAGGGAATGGTGAATAAAACGGAAAGTGTCATAATGCCTCTGTATCGCTCCATGGTGAGACCCCACCTTGAATACTGTGTACAATTCTGGTCACTGCATCTCAAAAAAGATATAGTTGTGATGGAGAAGGGACAGAGAAGGGCGACCAAAATGATAAAGGGGATGGGAACAGCTCCCCTATGAGGAAAGGCTGAAGAGGTTAGGGCTGTTCAGCTTGGCGAAGAGACGGCTGAGGGGGGATATGATAAAGGTCTTTAAGATCATGAGAGGTCTTGAACGAGTAGATGTGAATCAGTTATTTACACTTTTGAATAATAGAAGGACTAGGGGGCACTCCATGAAGTTAGCAAGTAGCACATTTAAGACTAATCGGAGAAAGTTCTTTTTTACTCAACGCACAATTAAACTCTGGAATTTGTTGCCAGAGGATGTGGTTAGTGCAGTTAGTATAGCTGTGTTTAAAAAAGGTTTGGATAAGTTCTTGGAGGAGAAGTCCATTACCTGCTCTTCTGGGCAGGCTGCATCTGGAAAGGTGCCCTATCCTGGGAAGATTACATCTGGACAGATGCCCTCCCATAGGTGTACGAGGTGTGTAGGCAAGAGGACTGCTAGGTCTGGGTGTCTGGAAAGCTGATCCATGCACAGAGTGGAGAGTGGAATCACTGGCACAGGGTGACAGAAGAGCTGTATCCCTGGTTCAGAGGATGTTGAACATGAAAGCACTGGCTCAGGATCCTCGGGTGATGGAACCACTGGCGTAGGGGCTCTTCGAGGCTGGGGGTCAAGAACAGCGATTGACAGCAGGAGCACCACCTCCCTTCGGGTGCTGGGAGTCCAGGTCACGTCCTCCCCCTGGCTGGAGGATGAGTTCTGAGTCTCGCTGAGACATGGGCTGTACGGGTGGAAGAAACAGCGTGTCTCAGAGGAGGACGTGCTGGCACCAGGCCTTCCTGAAGCCATGGGGAAAAGAGAAAGCTGGCACAGAGCAGGTATTGCAGAAGTGGAGCCAGGCACTGAGGTTTGCTTATTCAGGGCATCTTCAGAGGAAGCAGGGCTGAGAAGGCTGCACGCTTGTCTCCGAGAAAACCGGGTCCAGCTCATTAACTGCCTGGTGCTAGCAGACGCTGGCGACTGAAGGCCAGGCTCAATCTACTTCCTCTGTACGGTAGCAGAGCTCTAGGCTGCAGAGGCGGTGATCCTGCTGATTAATGCTGAAGCAGGAAACCAGAAGAACTGCTACAATTTAAAGCAGAGTTTACTTCTTCAACTCAAAAACCGAATTTACCTAAACAGATGGATGTTAAAGAGCCATTCTGTGTGGAAGGCTTGTGAGGCTCTAGGTGGTCTTCTGCCATGACAGGTTGTGCATTGACAGACACTGGGGTTTCACCGGATCACCCACAGCCTGGCAGATAAAGGTGCTGCTTTCCATGGAGAGTGCACGAGTTATTCTCTTAAAGGCAAGCTCATTTCTGTCTCTGTCTGGAAACCGTTCAGCAGCTGTTTTGGGAGACAGACAGGTGAATCACGTCTTTTCTAAGCTGTTTCTAGTACCAGACAGTGGCTCCATCCAAAAGGGAGTTTCTGGGTTTGGAGATTCCCAGAATCTGCACGTGGGTTCGGAAGACAGGGTCATCTGCTGGCACTGAAAACACTGCCAGTAAGGCAAGATTTGTGGCTTCTTAGCGGTTTGGGTTCTGCAGCCAAGTTCCCTTTAACAGCTTTTGGGTTAGACTTGGCTTCTGGCTGGGAAGCAGTCAAGAGTTAAAAGGGTTTTGTGAGACTCACTGGCTGGGCTATGGGTCACAGCTTTCTGCTCCACAAGAGTTGGTTTGCAGACACAGCTGCCAGTACCATTAGCAGATACTTTCACTCATCCTGAGATGGATTTTCTCCTCTTCAGGGGATCAAAAGTTTGGCAAAGAGAGCAAACATGAAAAAGTGGGTGATTCCATATTTTGCAAACAGGGCAAGAAAAATAAGGCCACGCCTGAAGATGAGAGTTGCCCTTCTCATTCTATCAGGATTTCTAGAGCCGGGGTACATCAGCCCGGGTGCGGCACAGGACTGTACGGCTGGATGACGTTCGCAGGGCCAGCCCCCTCTCCTGCAGGGTCCTGTGGAAGCAAGGCTGGTCAGTCTGGGTACAGGAACAGGACACGGAGCTGGGATTGGGACTGGACTCGGACACAGACAAGCTGGCACTGGCAAGGACTAGAACTAGGACCAGGCTGGGGCAAGACAGGGAAATGATATTAAGGCTAAGACTGGGCAGGACAGTCACATGACTGGATAAAGCAGACAGGAAATGCGATGGACAAGGGCTAGACAGGTCAACACAGAACACAAAGGCCTGAAGGCCGCGAGATAAAGGCCCATAGGCTGCTAGGCATAAGGTCCGAAGGCCAGTAACCACGGAGAGGCCTGGAGAGACAAGAGAGCCAGAAGCATGGTAAAGTCAGGCCCGAAGGCCACAGCACCAGACAGAGCAAGGTAAGAACTGAGAGCAGGCCCAAAGGCCATAAGGCTTGGTGCAAGACAGCAGAAGGTCGGAGGACCACAGGGCAAGGAGCAAAGAACAAGAAGGCCTGGAGGCCACAAGGCAAGGCAAGGAGCAAAAAGGAGGCCACAAGGCAAAGAAAGTGGTGATTCAATTATTAGGAATGTAGATAGCTGGGTGGCTGGTGGGCGTGAGGATCGCCTGGTAACATGCCTACCTGGTGCGAAGGTGGCAGACCTCACGCGTCACCTAGATAGGATTTTAGACAGTGCTGTCGTGGTACACGTGGGCACCAACGACATAGGAGAATGTGGGAGGGAGGTTCTGGAAGCCAAATTTAGGCTCTTAGGTAGGAAGATTAAATCCAGAACCTCCAGGGTAGCATTCTCTGAAATGCTCCCTGTTCCACGCGCAGGTCACCAGAGGCAGGCAGAGCTACCTCCACTGTGCCTGCCTGTCTTGCCCCTATCAAATTTCTGCCACTCTGCCTTGCGACCATACACCAGATGTCAGACGACTCTGCTCCTTTTCTGCTTCCTGTGTTCCCCCTTCATTGTGCTGTAGGATGTTGATGCCACTTGTCGTGCCACTTTGCCTCTCGTGCTGCCTTTAAGGGTTCATGCAACTTTTATCAGTGCCCTCTTTTGAAGCTGTGGGTGTTTTTTTACACTCGCTGCACTCTTGCCACTCCTGGTACCCCTTTGCCCCTTTACGGTGCCTTAGGCTATTCATACCACTTTGGTGCCATTTTGTCACAGTCTAAGTACCTTGGAGCTCTTTTGCCCTTCTCATGATTGCTTCCCAGAAGTTTCATCCAAACTGATAAGAAAACCCCAATTCTGCAGCCAAAAATAAGCTGCAATACTTCCCCCATTGACTTTAATGGCAAACGAATCAAACTAATAAACGAATATTTTTTTTTTTGCTTTGAAATGAATTGGGGTCCTAACGAAATGAATAAATGAACCAAAACGGATTTTTTTCTTCTGCACATCCCTAAGAAAGACAAGGTTTAATGGGACACAGTCAACATGGATTTACCCAAGGGAAGTCTTGCCTAATAAATCTGCTTCATTTTTTTGAAGGAGTTAATAAACATGTGGATAAAGGTGAACCGGTAGATGTAGTGTATTTGGATTCTCAGAAGGAGTTTGTCAAAGTCCCTTATTTATTTATTTAACACTTTTTTTATACCGACCTTCATAGTAATAACCATATCGGATCGGTTTACATAGAACAAGGGAATAACAAGAGCAATAAATAAAGTAAAAACCAATGGAGGAGAATAAGGCAAAGTTACATTTAACAAGGAGTAAAAACTTGGAAGCTTAAAAAGCTGGAAGAAAGGTAAGGCAAGTAGTTGTAGCATAATACGAAAAGAATATGGGTTAAAGCTTAAGGTGCTTTAACCTGGGAGAGCTTGAGTCCATCGTTCGAAGGGATAGGAGACCATTCGTCCATGTGTGAATAATGACGACTAGTGATTGTCTGGAGGATCAGAGAAGGCTTGGTGAAAGAGCCACGTCTTGAGTTTTTTCCTGAAAGTAATGAGGCATGGTTCTAATCTGAGACTTGAAGGGATGTTATTCCATATAGATGGACCTGCTATTGAAAAAGCACGGTCTTTGGTTGAGGAAAGGCGTGTGGCCTTGGTTGGGGGGAAATTCAGAGTACCTTTGTGGATGTCTCTAATTGGTCTGTTGGAGGAGTGTAGTTTAAAGGGGATTTCAAGGTCGAGTTGGAGTTGATGATGGATGGATTTGTGTATTAAGGTGATTGATTTGTAAAGGATTCTAAAATACACTGGTAACCAATGTAGATTTCTGAGTATGGGGGAAATGTGATCGCCACGGCTAGTGTTGGTCAGTAATCTTGCTGCGGCATTTTGTATCATCTGCAGTGGTTTGGTGGTAGATTTGGGGAGGCCAAGGAGAAGGGCACTGCAGTAGTCTATCTTGGCAAATAGCAGCGCTTGGAGGACTGTCCTGAAGTCTTGAAAAAATAGTAGTGGTTTGAGTCGTTTTAGAACCTGGAGTCTAAAAAAGCAGTCTTTAGATGTGGTGTTTACCATTTTCTTTAGGTTTAGTAGATTATCTAGAAGAACCCCGAGGTCTCTCACATGCTTATGGGTGAAGTAGGAGTTGTGTGGGGAAGATGAGGGAATATTTTCCTCGTTTGACGAGATGAGGAGGAGCTCCGTCTTCGAGGCATTAAGTACCAGGTTTAAACTATAAAGGAGGCTGGTGATAGATGAAAGGCAGTAATTCCAGTGGTTGAGCGCTTTTGAGAGATTCTGTAATAGGGATTAGAATCTGCACGTCGTCCACGTACAGATAATGAATTAAATTAAGATTAGTTAGCAATTGGCAGAGGGGGAGGAGGTAAATATTAAAAAGGGTTGGAGATAGGGAGGATCCTTGTGGTACCCCGAGGGTGGATTTTGTTAAGGGCGATTTCTTGATTATTAATTTTAACTTTGAATGTTCTATTGCCTAGGAAAGACTTAAACCAACTGTGGGCTGATCCGGAGATACCGATATCTGTTAGGTGGTCCAGGAGGATGGCGTGGTTGACGGTGTCAAATGCCGCTGAAATGTCTAGCAGGACTAATAAAAAGGAGTAGCCTTTGTCTAGACCCATTATGATATGATCTGTAAGAGAAATGAGGAGGGTTTCCGTGCTGCGTGATTTACGGAAGCCATATTGTGAAGGGCGTAGGATATTGTGTTCTTCTAAGTACTCTGAAAGCTGAGTGTTTACCAGCTTCTCCGTTAGTTTGGCTAAGAAAGGGAGATTGGAGATGGGTCTGAAGTTGGCTGGTTCATTAGGGTCTAAATTGTGTTTCTTTAGGAGTGGTTTGAGTGTCGCGGTTTTTAGATAGTCTCGGTAACTCCCTTGAGTTAGAAGGCAATTTATGATACTTGTCAAAGGTCCTGAAATCGTATTTGGAATGAGGAGCAAGAGTTTCGATGGGATGTTGTCTGCTGGATGGCTAGATGGTTTCTGTCTTTTTAGTAAGGATTCCAACTCTTTGGTGGATATTGATTCGAAGCTGTCGAGTTTGGCTCCCATGAAGGAATGAGGATTCTCTCGCGGTTTTTAGACAGTCGGGGTAACTCCCTTGAGTTAGAAGGCTTCTAGGAAAAGTAAAAAGTTATGGGATAGAAGGCAATGTCCTTTCGTGGATTACAAACTGGCTAAAAGACAGGAAACAGAGTAGGATTAAATGGGCAATTTTCTCAGTGGAAGGGAGTGGACAGTGGAGTGCCTCAGGGATCTGTATTGGGACCCTTACTTTTCAATATATTTATAAACGATATGGAAAGGAATACAACGAGTGAGGTTATCAAATTTGCGGATGATACAAAATTATTCAGAGTAGTTAAATCACAAGCAGATTGTGATACATTGCAGGAAGACCTTGTGAGACTGGAAGATTGGACATCCAAATGGCAGATGAAATTTAATGTGGACAAGTGCAAGGTGTTGCATATAGGGAAAAATAACCCTTGCTGTAGTTACACGATGTTAGGTTCCATATTAGGAGCTACCACCCAAGAAAGAGATCTAGGCATCATAGTGGATAATACTTTGAAATCATTGGCTCATAGTAGTCTGAATCAGGGTATGATGAGGCAGTGCAGCAAACAAAATTGTAACATTAGGTTGCAGTATTGATGATTGAAATCGTGTAGCCTGTTTTGGTGTTTCCTTTGGGTCTTTATCAGGTAAAGTGATATTTTCTAGAATTGGGTTTATTTTGGTTTGGTTTTTAAAAAGTGGGTTTTTTTTCATAGTTCCTCTGAAGAAGCCTCTTTAGTGAGGCGAAACCTTGTTTGGAGGTTGATATCATGATGACGGACATTTTCTGTTGAGGATTTGTGGCGTTTGTAAAAGTGGTCTTGCGAAGCTTACCCAACCATAATGAGCATCTTTTATTGAGGATTTGCAGTTGCTGATGCTGTTGGAAAAGTGCTGCCTGCTGGTTGAAATATTGTTCTGCAGGACTTAGTTATTCTTACGCAGCATCGCATGTAGAGGTGACAGTAGTTATAAAGAGTTTATGGACACATCGGTCTTGTGCACCACAATCGGGGCTGATTGAATACACTATCTTTTTGACAGGTTATATTATTGTAGAGAATTATGGTTTTCTATGTTTGTATGCTGTGAAATTGAGGTATATGGGGTTTTATTGAAGTGGAGGGTGGGTATTTGTTAGGTGGATATATGTTGTATTTTTTTGTTCTTTGAATTATTTGTATTTTGAACATTATTTTGTCTTTTGTATTGTTTGTAGTTTTGATATTGTTTTTGTTTGATTTATTATGTATTTTGTCTATTTTGGATTTCTGTTATTAAAAATGTATTTATTAATAATAAAAATATTTTTATATGGCTTACTTTTTTATTTACTTTATTGTAATGTTAGCTTTGGCGATATGCTTTTTTCTTCAGTATTTGGTGGGTTTATGCCGCAGGTGTAACCAGCTTTTTGTTCTATATCCTTATTGGGTTTTTCTTTAGTGTTGAAAAAATGCTGAAACATGATTGGTCCTGCTCCTTTCATCCGCAACCTGCTCTGTCTGGATTTTCTTCCCTCATGGACTTTAATGGGGCCAAACTAAATGAACCGAAAAGGATTAGGATTTTTTTTTAGAGGATTGTGCCCATTCGATTTGGATGACCTAAACTAAAAATCAATTTTCAGATTTGGATCATCTGAATTTACATCCCTTTCAAGAGTCAATCAGGATGGTGCAGAGAAAGCACATGATTTACCCATCCCCATGCTTGAATTTTTTTCTGTTCTGAAATCTAGCAGCCTAGGTTGTTGGCCATGCACACTGTACTCTCGGCCTGGGGATCTGTCCGCTTAGCCAAAGCGTATCTAAACACATTACCCACATACATTTCTCTTTTTATCAGTACCTTAGTATTCTGCTACTTTATCTGTGAAAAAAAACCAATGGATTGGAATTCAGCAGTTTCCTGTCTCATGCAAATCTCTAATGTGACAGGTCTGAATTATACTTCAGGAGTCTGTGTGAGTACTCCCACACAATGATAGGTTCCATATCAGGAGTTACCACCCAGGAAAAGGACCTGCACCACATCCTGAGCTCAGTATGCAGCGGCGGACAAAAAAGCAATGAGAATGTTAGGAATTATTAGGAAAGGAACGCTGAATAAAACGGTTCTGGTCACTGCATCTAAAAAAAGATATAGATGCATTAGAAAAAGTACAGAGAAGGGTGGCCAAAATAATAACGTGGTATGGAACAGCTCCCCTGTGAGGAGAGGCTGAAGAGGTTAGGGCTGTTCAGCCTGGAGAAGAGATGGCTGAGGGGGGATATGATAGAGGCCTATAAAATAATGAGTGGTGTGGAATGAGTAAATGCGAATTAGTTATTTCATCTTTCCAAAAGTACAAAGATAGGAGACCATCAGTGAAGTTGGTTAAGTGGCACATTCAAAACAAATCAGAGAAAATTATTTTTCATTCAATGCATAATTAAGCTCTGGAATTCTTTGCTGGAGGATGTGGTTAATGGAGTTAGCATTGCCAGGTTTAAAAAAGGTTTGGACAAGTTCCTGGAGAAGTCCATAACCTTTAAAATAAGCAGAGTTAGGGAACAGCCACTGCTTGTCGCTGCGTGATAGCAGCATGTGATCTGTTTACTGTTTGGGATTCTGCCAGCTATTTGCGACCTGGATTGGCCACTGTAGGAAACAGGATACTGGGCTTGATGAATTCTCGCTCTGACCCAGCATAGCAACTCTTGTGTTTCTACTTTTGTACTGCACATCATTTCAACTAAGCAGAATATCTCCCCTCCCCCACGCCAGACCTGGTCAGGGAGGGGGTGTTTTTCACGCTCCTCACATAAATTTCTTGTCATCCTCAGCAGGACATCACTCTTTGCATGTCTCATCAGTAGACTAAGATTCAAGTGGTCCCTTCATCCTTTTTGTGTAATAGGATGGTACCAGCAGGGGTAACGTACGTCAACCTTCAGGTAAGGCTTTCTGGACTCTCAGGCTGGTAGTGGAGCTGCTTCCCCAGTCTTCGTGGCACCTGATTCTCTCTGGGGAGGGCACCCGTTTACTTTTCTGGTTCTGTAAGGGTCTACCCCCTTCCTCGTCACATTACCCTTAATTTCATCATGATTCTGGGGAACCTCGTGGATTTCCCATACACAGGCCTCTTTCTCAGGGAGTTGCCCCGCCAGGTCCTGTCCTACACATACCTGATGGAGATAAGGTCACTCCATGTGTCACCAAGGTGAACTTTTCTTCCAACCTCTCAAATCTTTCTCAATGTGACGGTATCCACTGAACGACGGTATAGAAAAATGTTAAAAATAAAAATAAATAAAATAAATAAATAAAATCTACCCAAGCCTTCGTTCCATGGATCCACGTGGATTTCTAGCAATTCCTGACTGGCGCCGCTATTCGTCTCCCAATGTAGTGGGATCTCAGATCTCACTGTACCTCTTTTTTTGAGGCCAGGGTTTATGGAATTCTGTTCCATCTGGGTTTCTTCCAGAGAAACACCTGCAGCCCAATGGGTAGGAGGTGGTTTCCTGAACGTTTACTGGCCCGTAAATGGGGAGCTTGTTAAATTTATCTGCAATGACATAAGGGATAGACCCGCTGACAAGCTGGAGTCTCCCAGATAGCACCAAACTTTGTAACAGAAGTGCATCTCCTCCCAGCAGGCCAATCCATCTGACTTTACGGTCATTAGGGATGTGCAGCAGGGACGGATTCATCTGACTCAGTATTCGTATTTGTTGAGACCCAAATCCGTTGCATCCGTTTTCGGGGGACCCCGATTCGTCCATTAGTTACATATGGTATTCATTTCCCATTAAAGTTGAAAAAACCCCCATCACAACCCTTTAAATTTAATTAACTACAATCCCCCACCGTCCTGAACCCCCAAGACTTGCCAAAAACTCACTGGTGGTCCAGCGGGGGTCCTGAAGCGATCTCCTGCACGTGGGCCGTCAGCTGCCAGTATTCAAAATGGTTACAACTATTCTGGCATTTAATCATATATCACGAAACTACAAATATCCAAAAAACAAATAGTGACATATATAATATTCCAAACTTTATTAATATTCAAAAATGGAAAAAATTCCAGAAAAACAACCTTTTAAAATCTCACACAAGGAATATCAACCTCAAACCCAAACATACCACTTAATCACTCATTCATACCACACTCACTACACTCCCTCACACATTTTCCATACCTTTAAAAACATCTTCATTTTTAAATTAAATTTTTACTTAGAACCCGAAATTTTCATTTACAATACAAATTTTCAAGTTGAATTACAAGCAGAAAAAATTCAATTTCCTAAATCTTGCACATTCTCAAGGCAAAATTATTTCATTTCCTCTTCGTCCTCTCTTGATCTTCTCGACATGTTTCGCCTTCCACAGGCTTCTTCAGGAGAATTTTTAAAGAATTTCCTGCTGCTTATATATTTTCATCATGTTCATTGGTTCAATATTTCATCATGTTCATTGGTTCAATATTCCTATACGAGACGTATAGGAATATTGAACCAATGGACATGATGAAAATATATAAGCAGCAGGAAATTCTTTAAACTGATGGGGATGGGACCTCATCTCCTCGGAACATTTTGATTGGTGGCTCAGTCTCCAATGTCAATGGCTTTCCAATTCCTACATCAGAGAAGACACTTCGTTGCTGCTTTGTCACTGCTTCTCTTGATGATCGGTCCGCTGTTTGTCTGGCATCGAAGACATTGATGCTTTGGACCGGGAAGAAGAAGGTGAGGGGACATCACCGGTGGATTTTTGCCGTTTAGGCTTCGGTGGCAACGGAGTCTTCGAGGATAGAGGGTTTTGACTCGATGTTGGTTTAGTAGAAGTCGATGAAGAGACCTTAAAATGGAGTCCCATCTACGCCTTCCGAGCCTCCACCCCCAGTAGCCATGCTGGTTTCTCGGGCGGAATTGAACAGAATTATCCAAGAGGCGGTGCTTCAGGCTTTATGATCATTCCAGTCTCCACCGACACTGACACCGGTCCCCATGCCGATGCCTGATCCCACGTCGATGATGCTAGCTCCTCTTCTAGATAGATTGGACTCATTAATCGGTGCTCTTCCTGTGGTTCCAGCTGTGCCATTGGCCCCCGCGACCCCACCGACACAAATACCTTTATCCTCGGACGAGGAACCAGATCGGCCGATGCCCGAACCAACACCAGGACCATCGGGCATCATACCATTGCACCGGCCTTCGAAAACACCGATGCCATCCATGCCCTCACCATCTTTGGTGCCTCCATCGATGCCATCTCGACTTCCAGTGGTGCCCCCTCAAATTCCATTGGTGCCACCTCTAGATCCGACTGGATTTCCACCTCCACACCAACCTCAAGGTCCTGGAGGTGCCGGTGACCACCCTTTTAATCCATGGGGAGTTGATTCTTCTGACACTGATGGTTCAGATGATCTTCCTTCACAACCTTCACCTCCAGACGAACGTTGAGGTTCCCCACCTGAAGACTTGACTATTGCAAATTTTATTAAGGAAATGTCCGAGACAATTCCCTTTGATTTGCAAACAGAAGAGGATGCCAGGCATAAAATGCTTGAAGTACTACAATTTGTTGATGCACCCAAGGAGGTCATGGCAGTTCCTGTTCATGAAGTACTACTGGACCTTTTTAAACCGTAACTGGGAGCATCCTGGCTCAGTTCCTTCCGTGAATAGGAAAGCTGATGCTATCTATTTGGTACAATCAGCCCCAGGTTTCCAAAAATCTCAACTACTTCTCCATTCAGTAGTTGTGGAGTTGGCCCAAAAGAAATCTAAAAAGGTCAGACCTCATTAATCAGCACCTCCAGTTAAGGAACAGAAATCCTTAGATGCCTTCGGAAGAAGGGTCTTCCATGGCTCAAGTCGCATTGCAGCATACCAGCTATATATGACTCGGTACTCCAGGAATTTCTGGAAGAGAGTAGAAGAGTATTCTGAATCTTTACCTGATGAATACCAGGAAGGACTTACCAGCATCTAAACCCATGAGGAGGAAGTTATTAAGTATGAGATAAGAGCAGTCTATGATATCTTTGACACCGCCTCCAGGGTTTCTGCAGCAGGCATCAGTTCACGACGTTGGGCTTAGCTTAAATCCTCTGACTTGCGACAAGAGGTTCAGGATCATCTTGCAGACTTGCCATGTACTGGTGACAACTTATTTGGTACCAAAATCCAAGAAACAGTTGCACAGTTAAAAGACCACCACGACACCCTACGTCAGCTGTCTGCTCTTTCTCCAGATTATCCTTCCACTACAAAGTGATCTTTCAGACGAGATCCTCGATGGTTTCAATATAAAACCAGAAGGTATTATCCACCGCAATCTCATCCTCGACAGTCTAAACCTCCCCAAAGAGGTCAGACTAGAACACCAAAAACCCAACCTGCCCCACAAATAGGGCCAGCTTCAGATTTTTGATTCTCCTCTAGAGAGCAACAGCCAATCTCTTCCTTCCCATGCCATTCCAGTGGGGGGCTGCTTTTGGGTACTTAGACTTAGTTTTTGGGTACTTGCCAGGTTCTTATGGCCTGGATTGGCCACTGTTGGAAACAGGATGCTGGGCTTGACGGACCCTTGGTCTGACCCAGTATGGCATTTTCTTATGTTCTTATGTTACTCTTCACTCTATGGCATGCCATCATGACAGATCAGTGGGTACTCTCTGTAATAAGCCAAGGGTACCATCTACATTTTCTCACTGTACCACCAAATGGCTTATCCCCTCCTCTCACAAATCCAAACAATCACTCCCCGCTTCTCGAAGTAGAACTCTTGACCCTTCTACAATCCAATGCTGTAGAACCAGTACCTTGGCAGCATTGGGGTCAAGGTTTCTACTCCCACTACTTCCTGATCCCAAAATCAGGAGGCATTTGTCCTATTTTGGATTTGCGTACCCTAAACAAATATCTCAGAAAAGAAAAGTTCAGAATGGTAACCTTAGGAACCTTGCTCCCACTGATTCAAAAAACAGATTGGCTTTGCTCTCTGGACCTTCAGGAGGCTTGCGCACACATCGCGATATACCCCCCTCATTGCAAATACCTAAGATTCATAGTAGGATAGTCTCATTTTCAGTACCATGTACTACCATTCGGACTGGCGTAAGCCAGCATGAACGTACACCGTGCGTGACGTCAAGGCGTACGTTCATGCACTTTCACTGCCTTGAGCACCCAAATTGACGGGTGCTCAAGGCAGCGAAAGCATATGAACGAACGCCGTGATGTCACGCATGCCCATTCATGCGCCTATGCTGCCTTGAGCGCCCAAATTGCACTACGGGCGTGCGTTCATCCACCTTCGCCGGCGGGGGCTGCTGGAAGCCGCCTCGCGATCCGCCCCGTGCTGCTCTCGCTCTCGCCGCCGGCTGCCCCCGGGAGGAGGGGAGAGAGGACTGGGGCTGCCCCGGAGACCGGCACCCATGGACGCGGCCAGGGCAGGTGAACGGGGCCTGGGGGATGAGATTAGTCGCGATCCGAAGAGTGGCTTTCCCGGTGCGTTGGATTTTAGGTTTTCTTTTGCTTAAAGTTGGGATCCACTTCCTGGTACCTATCATTTCAAAGGTCATTTGAAATGACAGGTAGCAATGCACCTAGGATACTGTATAGACGCTGTATAGCGCCTATACAGTAAAATGGACGCGGCTTGTATTTGCATGCCATTTAAATACAGTATCGAGCGGTATGTGATCCGAACTGTGCGTGCGACAAACGCGGGTGCGCCCGGCACTGCCGCACCTCTCTCTACCGCACCTTACTGTATCGGCCTGTAAGTTTATAAGTCACTAACAGCGTGTGACTCTGAGATAATTTACCTACCTCTCTGTGCCTCCGTTTTAATGATTTACTGAAAAGCTTTGACCTCACACCCCAGAAGGCTCATCTCAGAATCAGGTGGAGAGGCAGTGACAGAGGGAACCTTTCTGAACAGGCATCCCAAAGCGTTTCCAATCCTGCTTGGTCTGTCGTGGTGTTCTCCTGAATTGAAGCCGCGGACGGTCTGTACCTGTGTACACAGGGCTGACCCCGGGAGCTCCTGCCCCAGAACCTCTCTGACCTCCGGCCGGGCACGTGGCGCTGCGGTCACTGTCTGGGCAGCGCCAGCCTTTGCTCAGGGCCGCCTCTCGGTCCCTGCCCTGTCCATGCTCGGGGCCATTTCTTGGTGGGGAGAGGCCTGTCTGCTCCTGGCTCCGGGGCGGCCACACACGCTTTAGGGGGGCTGGGCTGCTGTGGAATTATTTCGACGGATTATTAATGTTTGCTCCCTGAGGGGAAACTCTTCAGCAGGAAATAAATTATCTGGGGAAAGATTTCTTTCTAAGGAACTGAATTAATTTACCAAAGAAATAAATTCCCAGCTGCTCTCAAAATCTTTCTGACAGCATTAGATTAGTGCAGCCCCCTCTCCCCATGCTCAGAGGAGAAGGCCCCCTCTCTTCTAGCCTCACATTTATGGGGGCCACTCTCTCTTCTAGCCTCACATTTATGGGGGCTCCCTCTCTTCTAGCCTCACATTTATGGGGGCCCCCCTCTCTTCTAGCCTCACATTTATGGGGCCTCCCTCTCTCTTCTAGCCTCACATTTATGGGGCCTCCCTCTCTCTTCTAGCCTCACATTTATGGGGCCTCCCTCTCTCTTCTAGCCTCACATTTATGGGGGCCTCCCTCTCTCTTCTAGCCTCACATTTATGGGGGCCTCCCTCTCTCTTCTAGCCTCACATTTATGGGGGCCCCCTCTCTTCTAGCCTCACATTTATGGGGCCCCCCTATCTTCTCACTGTTGCTGAGGTCCTGTTCCTTCTTGCGCTTATCAGGGCCTCCTCTTCCTCACAAGTTGTCTGTCTTGTAATCCTCCCTGAACATTGTTTTACCTCCTGTGGCCCCCGCTTCTCCCTGGGGTATCCCCCACCTTCTCCTATCCTGCCCCCTCCTCTTTCCTTGCCCCTGCACCAATCTCTGAGGGGGGGTTGTGTTTTCCACAGCGGGGGGGGGGGGGGTAGCTTGGACTCCCCTGCCACTCCTTGCCCATGGCCTGTGATTAGGGACCCCAGGGAGTGGGCAGCTCTGCAGCCTCGGTGCCTGCCTCTCCGGAGCCAGCACAGGGGGGGGGGGGGTCTCGTCTCCCAGCATCAAACATTCCTGGCTGAGAAGGTCAAGGACTTGGCACGCGGGATGCTAATCAGTCACCCTGCAGTGATGGATGCCAGCGGCTCCCTGCACCAGGGCAGCCTCATTACCTGGGGGCGGGAGCAGGGGGGCAAAGGGAGCTGGCAAGAGAGAACAGCGGGGGCAGGAGGCAAGGGGGAAACTCGGGAGCAATACTCCGGCCAGGGCAGGAGGCAGACTGCGGAGGGGGGATGGGAGGCAGACTGAGGAGGGGGGATGGGAGACATGGGGGATGGGAAACACTGAGAATGGGGGATGGGAGACAGATTGTGGAGAGGGGATGGGAGGCAGACTGCGGAGGGGGGATGGGAGGCACTGAGAATGAGGGATGTGAGGCAGACTGCGGAGGGGGGATGTGAGGCAGACTGCGGAGGGGGGATGGGAGGCAGACTGCGGAGGGGGGATGGGAGACACTGAGGATGGGGGATGGGAGGCAGACTGCGGAGGGGGGATGGGAGGCAGACTGCGGAGGGGGGATGGGAGACATGGGGGATGAGAAACACTGAGAATGGGGGATGGGAGGCAGATTGTGGAGGGGGGATGGGACACACGGGGGATGGGAAACACTGAGGATGGGGGATGGGAGACAGATTGTGGATGGGGGACGGGAGATACTGAGGATGGGGGATGGGGGCTGGAATCCTGCTGTGAGGAGTGGGTTCTGGGTGCATTATTTCGGGCTCTGGAGTGGGGTAATATTGCAGGACAGAGAGATGGAAAAACGACAGCATTGTGAGTGGAGAGGTTTAGCAGGGCTCAGTTGTGTAAAATGTAAAATCAGCTCTGTCTATCTGCATTAGGAATGGAAACATTTCTCTTCTGTTTTAAGCCTGGAATGGCTCTGTTCAGACTTAGGGCCTTAGGCCTGGGTGTGAATTCTGCAGGCGCATTTCTTATTGTGTGAAAGGTTGGAGGTGACGATCCCTTGTACAGGTCCTTGGTGAGGCCTCACCTGCAGGACTGCGCTCAGTGCTGGAGACTGTATCTCAAAAGGGACAGAGACAGGATGGAGGCGGTCCAGAGAAGGGCGACCAAAATGTTGGGAGGTCTCCATTAAATGACTTATAAGAAGAGGCTGAAGGACCTGAATATGTACCCCCTGGAGGAGAGGAGGTGCAGGGGAGATAGGACCTGACTATGTACACCCTGGAGGAGAGGAGGTGCAGGGGAGATAGGACCTGAATATGTAAACCCTGGAGGAGAAGGAGGTGCAGGGGAGATAGGACCTGAATATGTACACCCTGGAGGAGAAGGAGGTGCAGGGGAGATAGGACCTGAATATGGACACCCTGGAGGAGAGGAGGAGCAGGGGAGATAGGACCTGAATATGTACACCCTGGAGGAGAGGAGGTGCAGGGGAGACAGGACCTGAATATGTACACCCTGGAGGAGAGGAGGTGCAGGGGAGACAGGACCTGAATATGTACACCCTGGAGGAGAGGAGGTGCAGGGGAGACAGGACCTGAATATGTACACCCTGGAGGAGAGGAGGAGCAGGGGAGACAGGACCTGAATATGTACACCCTGGAAGAGAGGAGGTGCAGGGGAGACAGGACCTGAATATGTACACCCTGGAGGAGAAGGAGGTGCAGGGGAGATAGGACCTGAATATGGACACCCTGGAGGAGAGGAGGTGCAGGGGAGATAGGACCTGAATATGTACACCCTGGAGGAGAGGAGGTGCAGGGGAGACAGGACCTGAATATGTACACCCTGGAGGAGAGGAGGAGCAGGGGAGACAGGACCTGAATATGTACACCCTGGAAGAGAGGAGGTGCAGGGGAGACAGGATCTGAATATGTACACCCTGGAGGAGAGGAGGAGCAGGGGAGACAGGACCTGAATATACATCCTGGAGGAGAGGAGGTGCAGGGGAGATAGGACCTGAATATGTACACCCTGGAGGAGAGGAGGTGCAGGGGAGATAGGACCTGAATATGTACATCCTGGAGGAGAGGAGGTGCAGGGGAGATAGGACCTGAATATGTACACCCTGGAGGAGAGGAGGTGCAGGGGAGATAGGACCTGAATATGTACACCCTGGAGGAGAGGAGGTGCAGGGGAGATAGGACCTGAATATGTACATCCTGGAGGAGAGGAGGTGCAGGGGAGATAGGACCTGAATATGTACATCCTGGAGGAGAGGAGGTGCAGGGGAGATAGGACCTGAATATGTACATCCTGGAAGAGAGGAGGTGCAGGGGAGATAGGACCTGAATATGTACACCCTGGAAGAGAGGAGGAGCAGGGGAGATAGGACCTGAATATGTACATCCTGGAGGAGATGAGGTGCAGGGGAGATAGGGCGTGAATATGTACATCCTGGAGGAGATGAGGTGCAGGGGAGATAAGGCGTGAATATGTACATCCTGGAGGAGATGAGGAGCAGGGGAGATGGGACCTGAATATGTACATCCTGGAGGAGAGGAGGTGCAGGGGAGACGGGACCTGAATATGTACACCCTGGAGGAGAGGAGGAGCAGGGGAGACGGGACCTGAATATGTACACCCTGGAGGAGAGGAGGTGCAGGGGAGACGGGACCTGAATATGTACATCCTGGAGGAGATGAGGTGCAGGGGAGACGGGACCTGAATATGTACATCCTGGAGGAGATGAGGTGCAGGGGAGACGGGACCTGAATATGTACATCCTGGAGGAGAGGAGGTGCAGGGGAGACGGGATCCGAATATGTACATCCTGGAGGAGAGGAGGTGCAGGGGAGATGGGATCCGAATATGTACATTCTGCAGGAGAGGAGGTGCAGGGGAGATGGGACCTGAATATGTACACCTTGGAGGAGAGTAGGTGCAGGGGAGATGGGACCTGAACATGTACACCCTGGAGGAGAGGAGGTGCAGGGGAGATGGGACCTGAATATGTACATCCTGGAGGAGAGGAGGAGCAGGGAAGATGGGACCTGAATATGTACATCCTGGAGGAGAGGAGGTGCAGGGGAGATAGGACCTGAATATGTACATCCTGGAGGAGAGGAGGTGCAGGGGAGATAGGACCTGAATATGTACACCCTGGAGGAGAAGGAGGTGCAGGGAAGATAGGACCTGAATATGTACACCCTGGAGGAGAAGGAGGTGCAGGGAAGATAGGACCTGAATATGTACACCCTGGAGGAGAAGGAGGTGCAGGGAAGATAGGACCTGAATATGTACACCCTGGAGGAGAAGGAGGTGCAGGGAAGATAGGACCTGAATATGTACACCCTGGAGGAGAAGGAGGTGCAGGGAAGATAGGACCTGAATATGTACACCCTGGAGGAGAAGGAGGTGCAGGGGAGATAGGACCTGAATATGTACATCCTGGAGGAGAGGAGGTGCAGGGGAGATAGGACCTGAATATGTACACCCTGGAGGAGAAGGAGGTGCAGGGGAGATAGGACCTGAATATGTACACCCTGGAGGAGAGGAGGTGCAGGGGAGATAGGATACAGACCTTCAGGTGCCAGAAAGGTTTTAATGATGCACAATCGACAAACCTTTTCCATTGGAAAGAAAGCAGTGGAACTAGGGGGTCACAAAATGATCCTCTAGGGAGGAAGACTCAGAACCAACGTCAGGAGGAGTCGATGAAGACTAAAACAGTGAAGGATTGAAAGGGGCGTGGGATAAACACTGAGGATCCCTAAAGGTTAGAGGATGGAATTGAAGAGAAGAGGCATGGGGGTAACTTGCTGGTGTCGCAGTTGCTACCCTTAACCAATAACAGTATCAAGGCTTAATGCAGCTCCATCATTGCTCTCTGCTTCAATGGCAGTGGGAAAACGGGAGCTGGATTCAGACAGCAACCGACAAGGGCCCCGTCTTTTACGGTCTGGGAAGCTGATAAGCAGGGGGGTGACCTGCACGGTGCGGCAGATCCTACCATGGGAAGCTGATAAGCAGGGGGGTGACCTGCACGGTGCGGCAGATCCTACCATGGGAAGCTGATAAGCAGGGGGGTGACCTGCACGGTGCGGCAGATCCTACCATGGGAAGCTGATAAGCATGGGGGTGACCCGCACGGTGCGGCAGATACGACCATGGGAAGCTGATAAGCAGGGGGGTGACCCGCACGGTGCGGCAGATACGACCATGGGAAGCTGATAAGCAGGGGGGTGACCTGCACGGTGCGGCAGATCCTAACATGGGAAGCTGATAAGCAGGGGGGTGACCTGCACGGGGGCGGCAGATCCTACCATGGGAAGCTGATAAGCAGGGGGGTGACCTGCACGGTGCGGCAGATCCTACCATGGGAAGCTGATAAGCATGGGGGTGACCCGCACGGTGCGGCAGATACGACCATGGGAAGCTGATAAGCAGGGGGGTGACCCGCACGGTGCGGCAGATCCTAACATGGGAAGCTGATAAGCAGGGGGGTGACCTGCACGGTGCGGCAGATCCTACCATGGGAAGCTGATAAGCAGGGGGGTGACCCGCACGGTGCGGCAGATACGACCATGGGAAGCTGATAAGCAGGGGGGTGACCCGCACGGTGCGGCAGATCCTAACATGGGAAGCTGATAAGCAGGGGGGTGACCTGCACGGGGGCGGCAGATCCTACCATGGGAAGCTGATAAGCAGGGGGGTGACCCGCACGGGGCGGCAGATCCGACCATGGGAAGCTGATAAGCAGGGGGGTGACCCGCACGGTGCGGCAGATCCTAACATGGGAAGCTGATAAGCAGGGGGGTGACCTGCACGGGGGCGGCAGATCCTACCATGGGAAGCTGATAAGCAGGGGGGTGACCTGCACGGTGCGGCAGATCCTACCATGGGAAGCTGATAAGCATGGGGGTGACCCGCACGGTGCGGCAGATACGACCATGGGAAGCTGATAAGCAGGGGGGTGACCCGCACGGTGCGGCAGATCCTAACATGGGAAGCTGATAAGCAGGGGGGTGACCTGCACGGGGGCGGCAGATCCTACCATGGGAAGCTGATAAGCAGGGGGGTGACCCGCACGGGGCGGCAGATACGACCATGGGAAGCTGATAAGCAGGGGGGTGACCCGCACGGTGCGGCAGATCCTAACATGGGAAGCTGATAAGCAGGGGGGTGACCTGCACGGGGGCGGCAGATCCTACCATGGGAAGCTGATAAGCAGGGGGGGTGACCTGCACGGGGGCGGCAGATCCTACCATGGGAAGCTGATAAGCAGGGGGGTGACCCGCACGGTGCGGCAGATCCTACCATGGGAAGCTGATAAGCAGGGGGGTGACCTGCACGGGGGCGGCAGATCCTACCATGGGAAGCTGATAAGCAGGGGGGTGACCTGCACGGGGCGGCAGATCCTAACATGGGAAGCTGATAAGCAGGGGGGTGACCTGCACGGGGCGGCAGATCCTACCATGGGAAGCTGATAAGCAGGGGGGTGACCTGCACGGGGCGGCAGATCCTAACATGGGAAGCTGATAAGCATGGGGGTGACCTGCACGGGGGCAGCAGATCCTACCATGGGAAGCTGATAAGCAGGGGGGTGACCTGCACGGGGCGGCAGATCCTAACATGGGAAGCTGATAAGCAGGGGGGTGACCTGCACGGGGGCAGCAGATCCTACCATGGGAAGCTGATAAGCAGGGGGGTGACCTGCACGGGGGCGGCAGATCCTACCATGGGAAGCTGATAAGCAGGGGGGTGACCCGCACGGTGCGGCGGATCCTACCATGGGAAGCTGATAAGCAGGGGGGTGACCCGCACGGTGCGGCAGATCCTACCATGGGAAGCTGATAAGCAGGGGGGTGACCTGCACGGGGGCGGCAGATCCTACCATGGGAAGCTGATAAGCAGGGGGGTGACCTGCACGGGGCGGCAGATCCTACCATGGGAAGCTGATAAGCAGGGGGGTGACCTGCACGGGGCGGCAGATCCTACCATGGGAAGCTGATAAGCAGGGGGGTGACCTGCACGGAGGCGGCAGATCCTATCATGGGAAGCTGATAAGCAGGGGGGTGACCTGCACGGGGCGGCAGATCCTACCATGGGAAGCTGATAAGCAGGGGGGTGACCCGCACGGTGCGGCAGATCCTAACATGGAAAGCTGATAAGCAGGGGGGTGACCCGCACGGTGCGGCAGATCCTACCATGGGAAGCTGATAAGCAGGGGGGTGACCCGCACGGTGCGGCAGATCCTACCATGGGAAGCTGATAAGCAGGGGGGTGACCTGCACGGTGCGGCAGATCCTAACATGGGAAGCTGATAAGCAGGGGGGTGACCTGCACGGTGCGGCAGATCCTACCATGGGAAGCTGATAAGCAGGGGGGTGACCTGCACGGGGGCGGCAGATCCTACCATGGGAAGCTGATAAGCATGGGGGTGACCTGCACAGTGCGGCAGATCCTACCATGGGAAGCTGATAAGCAGGGGGGTGACCTGCACGGGGGCGGCAGATCCTACCATGGGAAGCTGATAAGCAGGGGGGTGACCTGCACGGGGCGGCAGATCCTAACATGGGAAGCTGATAAGCAGGGGGGTGACCTGCACGGGGGCGGCAGATCCTACCATGGGAAGCTGATAAGCAGGGGGGTGACCTGCACGGGGGCGGCAGATCCTACCATGGGAAGCTGATAAGCAGGGGGGTGACCTGCACGGTGCGGCAGATCCTACCATGGGAATCTGATAAGCAGGGGGGTGACCTGCACGGGGCGGCAGATACGACCATGGGAAGCTGATAAGCAGGGGGGTGACCTGCACGGTGCGGCAGATCCTAACATGGGAAGCTGATAAGCAGGGGGGTGACCCGCACGGTGCGGCAGATCCTACCATGGGAAGCTGATAAGCAGGGGGGTGACCTGCACGGGGCGGCAGATACGACCATGGGAAGCTGATAAGCAGGGGGGTGACCCGCACGGTGCGGCAGATCCTAACATGGAAAGCTGATAAGCAGGGGGGTGACCCGCACGGTGCGGCAGATCCTACCATGGGAAGCTGATAAGCAGGGGGGTGACCCGCACGGTGCGGCAGATCCTACCATGGGAAGCTGATAAGCAGGGGGGTGACCCGCACGGTGCGGCAGAGCCTAACATGGGAAGCTGATAAGCAGGGGGGTGACCCGCACGTTGCGGCAGATCCTAACATGGGAAGCTGATAAGCAGGGGGGTGACCTGCACGTTGCGGCAGATCCTAACATGGGAAGCTGATAAGCAGGGGGGGTGACCTGCACGGTGCGGCAGATCCTACCATGGGAAGCTGATAAGCATGGGGGTGACCTGCACGGGGGCGGCAGATCCTACCATGGGAAGCTGATAAGCAGGGGGGTGACCTGCACGGTGCGGCAGATCCTAACATGGGAAGCTGATAAGCAGGGGGGTGACCTGCACGGGGGCGGCAGATCCTAACATGGGAAGCTGATAAGCAGGGGGGTGACCTGCACGGGGGCGGCAGATCCTACCATGGGAAGCTGATAAGCATGGGGGTGACCTGCACGGTGCGGCAGATCCTACCATGGGAAGCTGATAAGCAGGGGGGTGACCTGCACGGTGCGGCAGATCCTACCATGGGAAGCTGATAAGCAGGGGGGGTGACCTGCACGGGGCGGCAGATCCTAACATGGGAAGCTTGCTGGGCAGAGGGGATGGAGCGTGTGGTCCTTTTCTCTCCTCATGTCTGTGTTTCTGTGTGTGCTCAGTTCTCTTCCGCAGGCCAGGGCTCCGAGGAATGACAGCGGTCCCCGGCCTTCTCTGGAGGAGAGGATGCAGGATGGAGGGGGGTGAGAGCCAGGGTGGCAGCTTCCCCTCCGGGTGCCATTGTCTTCCCGCTCGCTGGTATGCGTTTTTGGAGGATAAAGGAACAGTGTGAGAACAATGTGAACTAACAAAGAAATCTTCCTAAGAGAATAAGAGAAAACCAGTCTCTCTCACTTTTAATATTCTTAAAAGCCTCATTATCCTAATCGCTTGCTAAAGATAATTGTTCTGATGTTTCTCTGGTTACTGCAGGGCTGTCACGTAGCCTGCTTTCAAATATCAGCTCCGCTCCCTATTGCCTCTCTTCCTCCCCCCCCCCCCCCCCCCCCGGCTCTTCTTATTCAGGATTCTCCTCCTCCTAGTTCAACTTTTCTTGAAGTTTGTTTTCTTGTTTTCAGTGGAGGAGGAGGAGTGCCCTGCCCAGTCAGCAAAGGAAATCCTGAGAATGACAGGGGAGAAGGAGTTTAGTGAAGAGGAAGTGCTTAAGCCTCAGCTGCAGGAGAGACGGGGCCAGTACCCAGGCCGAGACTGGCTGAAGACTTCCTGCCGTCTAAGCTGTGCTGAATGTCACCGAGCAGGGAAGCAGCAGGGAACAGGTCAGGAGGGGCTGTGCCAGGATCATTGGGTGGGGGGAAGAAGAGAGGCTGGGGGATGAGAGTGGATCAGCTGGGGGGCAGTGTTTGTGTCTGGGTGTGGGTGTGTATGTGGGGGGGTGTGTGTGTGTAGGGGGGTGTGGGTGTGTGTGTCTGTGTGGGTGTGTGTGGTGTGGGGGGGTGTGGGTGGGTGTGTGGGTGTGTGGGTGTGTGTGTGTGGGGGGGGGTGTCTGGGTGTGGGTGTGTGTGTGTATGTGGGGGGGTGTGGGTGTGGGTGTCTGTGTTGGTGTGTGTGTGTGTGTGTGTGGGGGGGTGGGTTGTGTGTGGGGGGGGTGGGGGTGTGTGTGTGGGGGGGTGTGGTGTGTGGGTGTAGGGGGTGTGGGGGGTGTGGGTGTGTGTGTGGGGGGGTGGGTGTGTGGGGGGGGTGTGGGGGGGTGTGTGTGTGGGGGGGGGGGGTGGGGGGTGTGTGTGTGGGTGGTGTGTGGGTGGGGGGGGTGGTGGGTGTGGGTGTGTGTGTGTGTGGTGGTGGGGTGTGGGTGGTGTGGGAGGGGGGTGTGGGGGGGGGGGGGGTGTATGTGTGTGGTGTGTAGGGGGGGTGTATGTGGGGTGTTGTTGTATGTGTGTGTGTGTGGGGGGGGTTGTGTGTGGGGGTGTGAGGTGGGGGGAAGGGGGTTGTGTGTGTGGGGCGTGTGTGTGTGTGGGGGGGGCGTGGGTGGGGGTGCCTGTGGGGGTGGGTTTGGCTGTGGGGTGTCTGTGGGCTGTTCGTGTGGGGGTGTGTGTGTGTGCCAGAGGTTAGAGGTTGAATGCAAGGGGGGAGTGCAGCACCAGAGCACAGCGGGGATCGCTCCCTCCTCTCCTCCTCTCCTCCTCTCCTCCTCTCCTCCTCTCCTCCTCCATCTCCCATCCTCCCCATTCCCAGTCCTTCCTACCTCTCCTCCTCCCTCCTTTGCCCATTCCTAGTCCTCCTCCTTTCCTCTCCCCCTCCCCGGTCCTCTTCTGCCCCTCCCCGAGACCTCCTCTATTCCTCACCCAATAAAAAAATAAATTGCACAGACACACAAGCAAGGTTAGGGAACGACGCAACTTTTATAATATGAAAGGTGGAACTGGTTGCCGCTGTGCTTCATGATTTGCCTCGGGCTCCTCTCCTGAGCTGCCGCGCCGTGGGGCTGGGCCTCAGGTCTTACCAGTGGGGCGACACCAGCAACAGTGCCCAGGGGTGGCAAAACCCGAGATCCGTCCCTGGCAGTGCCTTCAGGTCACCTCTGGGTTCCTGGATGAAGGGACACTGTCCGCCCTGGGACAGGGTCTGCAGGGGACCCTCTCGTTGACGTTTCTCACACGTACAAAGGGCCCGCTCACACTTACCTCTGCTTTCTTCCTGGAAAATAATCGAGGGGTAATATTTTCCTCCTCTGATGAAAACACCTTCTGTAAACGCGGGACACTGCTGTACCGAGGTGGCTCGGTCCTCAGACGGCTAATTCACAGGCAGAAGTGGCTTTGCCACGGTTGGTGCCGTGGTGGGAGCGGTCAGCAGATGTGGCCGACTGCAGCCACAAATGATAAATCGGGTGGTTTGATGTCTTACCTTTCCAAACACCAGCGCACAAGAGCTCCAAATTACAACTCGGGAGATAAAGCGACTTGTCCAAGGTCACTAAGCCAAGGTCAAGGTCACTTGTCCAAGGTCACTAGGCCAAGGGCAAGGTCACTAGGCATGAGGATGGGGACCTGGAACCTGAAGCCTGGTTTTCCTGGCTCTTAGCCCTTCCCTTATACCTGCTGGGCGACTCCTCCTCCGTGTGCACGATGACCGCATGAGGAGATGGAGGCGGGGATAGAGGCCTTTGAGCAGCTAATCCTCAGGAAATGGAAACCTCTTTCTTATTTATTGAAAGACAGCTCAGGCCCTTTTTATTGGCAGCTCAGGGTGAGTTGCATTCAGGTGCTGAAGGCTTTTACCTCTCCCCGGAGGGCTCACGCTGAGGCAGCGGGATGGGAAGAGGCTCACCCAGAGTTCACAAGGAGCCTCAGTCAGAGAAGTGGGATTTGAAGGCCGGCTTCCCAGGCTCTCTCACCGCTAGGCCAGACCATTGGGGCTCTCTCTAGGGCAAGAGAAACTGGCCAGCGGGGAAGCAGCACAGGTTAATGCTAGGGCTCTCCGTGTGCCACTGGAAGACTGAGAAAGACGGGAACATTTGCAACAGCGTGGAGGTGCCAGACTGAGAGGAAAATGATTTTAGTCCAAGAAAATGCAAAATCCAAGAGGCGAATACCTTTCTGGGTGAGAAGTCAGGGCAATCCCCAAACAGGAAAGAGAGCCAGGGCACATCGGTGATGGCCTGAAGGCAGCCGGGGAAGCCGATTGTTGAGAATCTGTCAGGATTCCGGGTTTGGGGACCCTTGGACCGAGGCGGGGTTAGCACTACCAGAGGGGACGAGCCCCGCAGGGCCCCACAGGGCCCCACCATCGGCAGGCGGAGCTAGGTGATTGACGGAGGCCGACTGGAGCTTCACCACTACCTGCCCTCGTTCCCCGCGGGTTGAGCCCTGGGGGACTTAGGTGGACCTCTGTTCGAAGTCTTCGGGGAATCGGCGAGAGAGAGTCAGCCAGAGGTCCGCAGCGTGGTCAGAAGCAGTGGTCGAAGGCAGGCGGCAAGCTGCAGCGTGGTCAGGCAAGACCGGGAAACTAGAGACCGCAGAGGCAACCGACACACCAAGGAAAGGGGGATCAGTTATTTATTTTATTTATTTAGGATTTTTATATACCGACCTTCTCAATACAAGTATCAAATCAGGTCGGTTTCCATAGAACAAAACTGTCGCGGTTAAGGCGTTACAATAAACAGAGTTTCTGAACATAAGAACATAAATAAATATTACATAGACAACAATAACTCGTCAAAATAACGTGAATAAATATAGGGAATGGCTAAAAAAGGGGTAGTGTAACTTGGGATATACAGTTAACAGAAAACTGTGTTGATGGGCAAAAACATGAGTAATGCATGAGTTCAAAGAACTAATGCATCAACAAAAGAGTATTTTCAAAACAAGTGGGCTGTCCAGATCAGGCGTGATTGGGCCTAGAGGGGGTATGGACGGTCGAGGAGCTTATAGTGGACTATTTTGCTCTTTGACCGGTGTCAGAATGTTCCTGCGATTCTGGATAGGCTTGCCGGAAGAGCCATGTTTTTAGGTTTTTCTTAAAGGTTAGATGACAAGACTCTTGGCGTAGATCCGGCGGTAATGAGTTCCAGAGGGTGGGCCCGGCTGTGGAGAGTTGTGGGCAGTTGCCAAGGCGAGTCCTGACAGTCAGGACTCGGCTAATATACTCCTACAGGGGTGACCTCATGGAGGAGAACCGGGAGGCCTGGCGCGCCGCCGGCCCTTTAAGAAGGGCAGAGAGGCGCGCGCCCGCGTGCCCAGGGAGCAGAGAGAGGGACGCCGACGGCGGCAGACCCGGCCGCGAGAGGAGGGGGAGCACCGGAAGCGCTCCTCCTGCCCTGCTGCGACGAGGAGAGGGGTGAGGCAGGCCGGCCGAGGTAACACCGGCAGCAGACGTGGTGCGTGAAGCGAGGCGACGTTAGCAGGGAAGGGAAAGCAGTATTTCCTCTCTGCAGGGCTCTGGTGAGTCTCCAGTAGGTGAGATTCCCAAGCAGGACCACCACTGTAAAAAGGCTGTGCGCGCGTAAGAAATAGCACTTCCTGTATGTGTGGGAGGATGCGCGAATTAAAAACCTCAGCGTGCACATGTAAAACAAGGGGCGGGTCAGGGGAGGGGCCAATAGTCGTGCAAGGAAGTTGCTATTTTACAAGCTATGTGCACGTGGAAACCTGGCTCCTTACTCGCGAGTACAGTTACTGCTGCTCGGTATCCGGGGTAAGTGGTCGTAAACATCTTAAAAGCGAAAAAGTGACTGGGTCAGGAGCCGAAGAGCTAGGAGGGTCTTCACAAGCTGCAGACGGACTGGGAGAACTGGTAGACTAATTGCTAAAACTGGTTATTTCATTGCGGTGCACGTGTTAGAAAATCTCCTAGCCTAGGCTAAATTACGTGGAAAATCTAGCGCATAGCCCTATAAAATTGGAAGTAAAGATCTGCATGCACTGTATCTGGTTAAGTCTACAAGCACTTCATAACCAGCTAAGGATTGCTTTTTCTGACTTATCCGGATAAGTAGCGCTTTTTTTCAGACTTATTCGGGTTTTTCCCGTAGACACAAAATGGGAGGAAAGCCTTAATGACTCCGGCCCTTAGTTATACAGATAAGCCTGACAATCACTGCTTACACGGAGAAGTAGTATCTGGCAAAGTAAGATAGCCGGCTGTGCTGCCGCATAGCCGGATAAATTGGAACTTATCCAGATAAGTGCAACACGCGGTTTTTGCATACGTGGGCCTGTCTGCATGCATGTGCCCTCATATTTTATAACCTGCGCCTATCATATCCCTGCAGGTTATAAAATACGGTAGCAGCTTTGCACACGCCCATATCCAGTACATGCGTGTGAGGGCCTGCATGTGCAGGCCCTACACGGTGACTGAGGGAGAAAGAAGAGAAACGGAGGACATGATAGAAACCTTCAGATATCTGTCAGGCTTCAATAAAGTGCCAGAAGGAAGGTTCAGGGGGATGGGAGAAAGTCCCTTGCCCCTGATGCCCGGAAGAGACTTCCAGCGGAGGTTACAGGAGTAAGAATAGGGGAAGAAGGCATTCGCGGGACCTTAGTGAGGGAGGGAGGGAGAAGAGTTCCGATGGAGTAAGAGCTGCAACAAAGCCGGGGAGCTGGATGGCTCTTCCCCTTCTCCACTGCAGGAGGAGTTTCCAAGAGCGTTAGGGGTACAAAACTGCTCAAGAGGACAGGAGGGAAAGCAATAAAATCCTAGAAGAAGAGGTGGTGATGTGAGGCTCCAAGAGGATGAAAACCAGGGTAATACGACTTAATCAGGGACCTTCGCTTTCAGTTTCTCTTTTACTTTCCCCTGGAATTTATCCGTATTTATTATAAATTGCTGGAATAAAATGATCATTATGCAGGTCCATGTTCATTCACAGTCTGGATAGCAAAGCTTTTCTGACCAGCTTTGGAGGCAGATTGAAAGGTGCAGCCGCACTACAGGACAGCTCTACAGCACAACCAGAGTTAGCCGGATAACTAATTCCTCTCAGTTATGCCCCAAAACACCCCTAACTTATCTGGACAAATTCTAGCTGGCTAATACGTCATCTGGCTAGAATTTAGCTGAATAAGTGCCCAATATTCACTTAGCAGCATAACTTAGTTATTATTTATACATTTCTATATAATGACATTAGATCAGTGATGTCGAATCGCTTCTAATGCAACTTAATGAGACTTGAGTTCTTATAACGAAAAGTAATAAGCATAATGAGCATGCGACATGGGACTTGGAAGCAGAAAAATATGTGTAACAAGGGTCGGATGGGAATATGGTGCTAAAAAGAAAGGTGGTGGTGGGGAGATAGGATCATTGGGGGAAAGCTTGTCGGAAGAGCCAGGTTTTTAGGTGTTTTTTGAAGAGTTGTGTTGAGGGTTCAGATCTTAGTTGCTGCATTTTGTAGTAGCTGCAGCAGTCTGATTGTGGCTGAGGGGAGGCCGAGCAGAAGGGAGTTGCAGTAGTCAAGCTTTGAGAATAGAATGGTCTGGAGAACAGTTCTGTAGTCACGTGGGAAGAGAAGCGGTTTGAGTCTTTTGAGGGTCTGGAGTTTGAAAAATCCATCTTTGATGATGGTGTTGATGTGCTTTTTGAGGTTGATTTCCATATCCAGAGTGACTCCGAGGTTTCTTGCTGAAAGCGTTAGTTGTTGGTTTGGGAGGGTTGTTGTGCTTTGAAGTTTGAGATTGCAGTTGGCGTTGTTGGTGAGGTGTAGGATTTCAGTTTTTTTGTGGTTGAGGGAGAGCGACAGCTGAGCGAGGAGTTGAGTTATATCCGACAGGTGGGTGTCCCAGATTTTTAGGGTGTTTTCGAGGGATGATTTTAGGGGGAGCAGAATCTGTATGTCATCTGCGTATATGTAATATGTAAGGCCTTTTTTGGAAAGAAGGTTGCAGAGGGGGAGCATATAGATGTTAAACAGGGTGGGGTATGCCATGTGGTAGGGGGATTTGTTTGGATTGAGATGATTCTATTCTTACTGAGTAGGATCTGCCGGAGAGATATGAGTTAAACCATTTGAGTGTGGTGTGACATAGACCAATTTCTTTTAGCCTGGTTAACAGGGTGTTGTCAAGGAGTATCAGGAGTTATGATGTGTTCTTGTCCAGGCCTCTGAGAATGGAGTCGGTGAGGGATAGAAGGAGTGTCTCTGTGCTGAGGAGTTTTCTGAAACCGTGTTGAGCCGGGTTAAGAGTGTTGTGATGTTCTAGATGTTCGGAGAGCTGTTTGTTGACAGTTTTTTACAGGATCTTGGCAATGAAGGGCAGGTTGGAGATTGGTCTGTAGTTGGCAGGGTCTGAGATGTCTAGATTCGTTTTTTTGGGGATTGGTTTGATGATTGCAGATTTGAGACTGTCTGGGAAGATGCCCTGTTCCAGGGAGAGGTTAATGATGTCGGCTATTGGCTTGGCAATGATGTTTGAAACGTGTTTAAGGAATTTTAGTGGAATGAGGTCAAGGGGGTGTGTGGCTGGGTTTGTTCTTCGTATGATTGGCTCCACTTCCATTGATGCAATGAGATCGAAATGAGCCCAGGAGGGAAAGGATATGTTGGGTGGTCCGGGTGTTTTTGTGTTGGTGTTAGGGATGTTTGCAATCAGGCTGGTGGTTTTGTTGCTGAAGAATTGCACTAAATCTTCGCAGATTTTGTCCGGGTTGTAGTTTGGGGGAGGGTTGTGGGTGGGGCTGGTAAGGTCGGATACATAGGTGAATAGTGTTTTGGGATTGTACTGATAGTTGTGGATCCTTTTTGCGCTTGGTGTTGTTAATGTCAGCGTTATAGGTGTGGAGGAGGGTTTTGTATTTGTTTGTTAGTTGGGTAGATTGATTTCTTCTCCATGCTTTTTCTGTTTGTCTAAGCATGTGTTTAGAGTTTTTCAGCTCCGGTGTGTACCATGGGGATTTGGTTTTGCCGGGGATTTTGATTTCTTTTATTATGGTATGGCACATGATCTTTGCTGGTTCAACGATGATTGAGATCCAAGAGTCAGTTGCAGTGTCTGCATCATTCTTTTTTAGAGAGTTTAGTGCCTCTGGAAGTGATTTGATGAGATTTTCAGATGTGCATGGCTTGGTGAAATGTATGAATTTCTTGGGGGGATCGGCAACTGTTGGGGTTTTTTTTTTAGAAATAGCTCAGACTGGATGAGCTTGTGATCGGACCAGGGGATGGCTGGGGTTGTGGGAGATGTGTTATGAACCCCAATCGCGTTTGCACGCGACCGGGCTCCCCTACCTCCTCCAGCCAGGCCGGCTCGGGTCCCCTTCCCGGCGGTCCGCGGCGCACGGGCCGCGGCAGCAAGATGGCCTCCCTCTGAGGAGCAGCGTCGTCAAGCCCGCGATTAGCCCCGCCTCTTAAAGGGGCCGGGACATGGAATCCGTCAGCAGGGAGGGATATTTAAGTTGCTGGCAGTGAAGGACTGATTGTCTTCACAAGAGGTCTGGTGGTTGTATTGTTCCTGGTGCTGCGGTTTTCCTGTTTTTGACTCCTGCCTGCCTGACTTTGCCTTGCCTGCTGCCTGCCTGGACCTCAGATTGGACTCTGACCTTGCCCTGCCTGCTGCCTGCCTGGACCTCGGATCGGACCTGACTTTGCTTTGCCTACTGCCTGGACCTCGGATTGGACTCTGACCTTGCCTTGCCTGCCGCCTGCCTGGACCTCGGATTGGACACTGACCTCTGCCTGGAACCAGGACGCTGTATCTGGTTGTCTTTGGCCTGTACCCAGTTCACGCTGAGGGCCAGCGTAGGGTATTGAGGGGTTTTGGTACCGGGACTTCCACCTTCCAGAGACGAAAGGCACCTCGATTCCTCAGGTGGGTGACTTTTACTCTGGGTCAAGGGTCCACAAACATAACAAGATGTGTGAGTTATCAGGCTAAATGCTTCTGAACATGGACCTCTTGTTTATTTTGTTACAATAACCACTAATAAATCCCTAGGGACAATAAAATTAAAACTGAAAACCGAGGTCTCTATACGAAACATAACATACCAGACCATTTTACCCTGCTACACTGCCTCATGCCATAAGATATGAACCCAAAGTGGTTTACAGCAAAGATAAAAATACAATATGTATTTATTTAATTAGCATAAAAGCACTCCCAGTGCGACAGAGCAAAAATCTCACACCATGTTCAGTTGCACATTGCAATTAGAAGGAAATCAAACAATTGAAATGAAACGTTATCACAGCTCTTGGTCTAAAAATAAGTTAAACTTAGCAAAGTCACCATCAGGCAAGCTTCATCCCTCTAATACTAAAAGTGCCCCAGTCCTGAGCAGAAACATTTCAGCCACAGGAATAGCAGCCCTGCCCTATCCCACTAGGACTCCACCAGCCAAAAGCTGCCTTAAGTAGCCATGACGTTAGTTTTGGGACAGACGGGCTAATCCTCACAATAGGAATGTAAAACAACCAGTGAGGGCATGGGAGCGGCCCGGGGTGCGGGGGAACGGGATAGAGACTGCATGGCTTCAGTTTTCTGCTTCTCTCCCTCCTCATGGACGGACGATCCCTGCTAGTAAAAGTAGTGACAAGAAAAGCAGAATTCGCCCGGGGCAGACTAAACGAACTGGGTCCCCCTGCTCTCCCCCCTCTCCCCAAACTAAGCAGGCAAACTACAACTGTGGCTCAAGGGTCCTTCTCCACTGCCCAAGAGACGATAAAGACCAAACAGTGAGCAGAGAAGGGAAGCAGGGCCGAGCGACAGTGCAAGGTCAGCAGCAGCCCACAAGCTGATGAGGCCGGGTGCTGTCCAGCAAGGTCATGGGCACCCAGGACAGTTCACGCTGGACGATGGCCTAACCTGGGGGAGGCAGCTGCTGCCTGCACCCGGGAGAGCAGAGAACCCATCAGCAAGATCCCGCGGCTGGGAGCTGGGGACAGACCCAAAGGGGCCTTTCTCTGGCACCGTCTTCTGTTTTCCTCTGATGTAGAAACCAAGAAGTGATCTGCCACAATATTCTCCAAAAAGCAGTGCGGCTACCCTTAGTCCATATGAATGCGTGGGAATAAAAATGAGCAAATACAAAACAAAAAAATATACGACTGACCTAATTTGTTTCTTGACTCGCTTTTGGGAGCTGCTTCTGCTTTCCTCAGGTTAAAATCAAGTAAGTAAAGAAATGACAATAGCAGAACACGTCAGAGAATCATAAAAGGCCAGGACGTCACGAGATTCGAGAGGTTTAAAAAAACCCCAGTCCAATCAGATCTCGCAGTGAGGGATTTTAAACATCTGCAACAGCTGGTTACCCCTGCCCAGATGAAGCTGTGTCACGCAGGCTGCGCTTCATGTACCCCTGATATTGGGATCCTGCAAAACGGCTTGGTTTCAGGCACCCCCGTAATCCTTACCCCTGTGCTGCTCCAGCCCCCTGCCTCAGGAGAGACAGAAAGGTCAAATCCAAACCTTTAGCCCAGCAGACGGTGTCTGGCCTGAAAACCAGTTAATGCAGGAGGGCCCAGCTGCGCTGTCTGACTTCACACTGAGAAAAACCATTAAGCCGAAGAACCGGGGGGAGATTAATGCAGCAACCACAGAGCTACAAGTGCCAGAGAGAAATGATTTGTGGGTTTGCAAGTCCTGTCCTGGGAACGTGCATGAGGAGACCCTCACCTCCCTCCAGACCACCCCCCTGCATTTCCTACCAGACTCCCTCCCTCGCCCTATACGTCCAGCTTGGACAGACTGGGCTGAGCTGGCTCTGCTGCTGTCCTCACTGCTCTGAGTGCGTGCACTGTCCAGGAAAGCCATGAGCTGGGAAGGGCAGACTGTGCTTCATCAGCCGTTTCTATGGGCAGTGCTGTTGAGAGCGCAGGGAATTTAGCTGACATGGGAACAGATGACCCCTGTAAATAGAACAGAATGCACGGGATTATTAGGAAAGGAATGGAGAGTAAAACAGAGAATATCATAATGCCTCTGTATCACTCCATGGTGCATCCTCATCTTGTGTTCATATATCATACACAAACAGAATGCTGGGGATTATTAGGAAAGGAATGGAGAATAAAACAGAGAATATCCTAATGCCTCTGTATCACTCCATGGTGCGACCTCATCTTGTGTTCATATATCATACACAAACAGAATGCTGGGGATTATTAGGAAAGGAATTGAGAATAAAACAGAGAATATCATAATGTCTCTGTATCACTCCATGGTGCATCCTCATCTTGTGTTCATATATCATACACAAACAGAATGCTGGGGATTATTAGGAAAGGAATGGAGAATAAAACAGAGAATATCATAATGCCTCTGTATCACTCCATGGTGCAACCTCATCTTGTGTTCATATATCATACACAAACAGAATGCTGGGGATTATTAGGAAAGGAATGGAGAATAAAACAGAGAATATCATAATGTCTCTGTATCACTCCATGGTGCATCCTCATCTTGTGTTCATATATCATACACAAACAGAATGCTGGGGATTATTAGGAAAGGAATGGAGAATAAAACAGAGAATATCCTAATGTCTCTGTATCACTCCATGGTGCATCCTCATCTTGTGTTCATATATCATACACAAACAGAATGCTGGGGATTATTAGGAAAGGAATGGAGAATAAAACAGAGAATATCATAATGTCTCTGTATCACTCCATGGTGTGACCTCATCTTGTGTTCATATATCATACACAAACAGAATGCACGGGATTATTAGGAAAGGAATGGAGAATAAAACAGAGAATATCATAATGTCTCTGTATCACTCCATGGTGCATCCTCATCTTGTGTTCATATATCATACACAAACAGAATGCTGGGGATTATTAGGAAAGGAATGGAGAATAAAACAGAGAATATCATAATGTCTCTGTATCACTCCATGGTGCATCCTCATCTTGTGTTCATATATCATACACAAACAGAATGCTGGGGATTATTAGGAAAGGAATGGAGAGTAAAACAGAGAATATCATAATGTCTCTGTATCACTCCATAGTGCATCCTCATCTTGTGTTCATATATTAAACACAAACAGAATGCTGGGGATTATTAGGAAAGGAATGGAGAATAAAACAGAGAATATCATAATGTCTCTGTATCACTCCATGATGCATCCTCATCTTGTGTTCATATATCATACACAAACAGCATGCTGGGGATTATTAGGAAAGGAATGGAGAATAAAACAGAGAATATCATAATGTCTCTGTATCACTCCATGGTGCGACCTCATCTTGTGTTAATATATTAAACACAAACAGAATGCTGGGGATTATTAGGAAAGGAATGGAGAATAAAACAGAGAATATCATAATGCCTCTGTATCACTCCATGGTGCGACCTCATCTTGTGTTCATATATCATACACAAACAGAATGCTGGGGATTATTAGGAAAGGAATGGAGAATAAAACAGAGAATATCATAATGCCTCTGTATCACTCCATGGTGTGACCTCATCTTGTGTTCATATATCATACACACACAGAATGCTGGGGATTATTAGGAAAGGAATGGAAAATAAAACAGAGAATATCATAATGTCTCTGTATCACTCCATGGTGCATCCTCATCTTGTGTTCATATATCATACACAAACAGAATGCTGGGGATTATTAGGAAAGGAATGGAGAATAAAACAGAGAATATCATAATGTCTCTGTATCACTCCATGGTGCATCCTCATCTTGTGTTCATATATCATACACAAACAGAATGCATGGGATTATTAGGAAAGGAATGGAGAATAAAACAGAGAATATCATAATGTCTCTGTATCACTCCATGGTGTGACCTCATCTTGTGTTCATATATCATACACAAACAGAATGCATGGGATTATTAGGAAAGGAATGGAGAATAAAACAGAGAATATCATAATGTCTCTGTATCACTCCATAGTGCATCCTCATCTTGTGTTCATATATCATACACAAACAGAATGCTGGGGATTATTAGGAAAGGAATGGAGAATAAAACAGAGAATATCATAATGTCTCTGTATCACTCCATGGTGCATCCTCATCTTGTGTTCATATATCATACACAAACAGAATGCTGGGGATTATTAGGAAAGGAATGGAGAATAAAACAGAGAATATCATAATGTCTCTGTATCACTCCATGGTGCATCCTCATCTTGTGTTCATATATCATACACAAACAGAATGCTGGGGATTATTAGGAAAGGAATGGAGAATAAAACAGAGAATATCATAATGTCTCTGTATCACTCCATGGTGCATCCTCATCTTGTGTTCATATATCATACACAAACAGAATGCTGGGGATTATTAGGAAAGGAATGGAGAATAAAACAGAGACTATCATAATGTCTCTCTATCACTCCATGGTGCATCCTCATCTTGTGTTCATATATGATACACAAACAGAATGCTGGGGATTATTAGGAAAGGAATGGAGAATAAAACAGAGAATATCATAATGTCTCTGTATCACTCCATGGTGCATCCTCACCTTGTGTTCATATATCATACACAAACAGAATGCTGGGGATTATTAGGAAAGGAATGGAGAATAAAACAGAGAATATCATAATGCCTCTGTATCACTCCATGGTGCATCCTCACCTTGTGTTCATATATCATGCACAAACAGAATGCTGGGGATTATTAGGAAAGGAATGGAGAATAAAACAGAGAATATCATAATGTCTCTGTATCACTCCATGGTGCATCCTCATCTTGTGTTCATATATCATACACAAACAGAATGCTGGGGATTATTAGGAAAGGAATAGAGAATAAAACAGAGAATATCATAATGTCTCTCTATCACTCCATGGTGCATCCTCATCTTGTGTTCATATATCATACACAAACAGAATGCTAGGGATTATTAGGAAGGAATGGAGAATAAAACAGAGAATATCATAATGTCTTTGTATCATTCCATGGTGCATCCTCATCTTGTGTTCATATATCATACACAAACAGAATGCTGGGGATTATTAGGAAAGGAATGGAGAATAAAACAGAGAATATCATAATGCCTCTGTATCACTCCATGGTGCATCCTCATCTTGTGTTCATATATCATACACAAACAGAATGCTGGGGATTATTAGGAAAGGAATGGAGAATAAAACAGAGAATATCATAATGTCTCTGTATCACTCCATGGTGCATCCTCATCTTGTGTTCATATATCATACACAAACAGAATGCTGGGGATTATTAGGAAAGGAATGGAGAATAAAACAGAGAATATCATAATGCCTCTGTATCACTCCATGGTGCATCCTCATCTTGTGTTCATATATCATACACAAACAGAATGCTGGGGATTATTAGGAAAGGAATGGAGAATAAAACAGAGAATATCATAATGTCTCTGTATCACTCCATGGTGCATCCTCATCTTGTGTTCATATATCATACACAAACAGAATGCTGGGGATTATTAGGAAAGGAATGGAGAATAAAACAGAGAATATCCTAATGTCTCTCTATCACTCCATGGTGCATCCTCATCTTGTGTTCATATATCATACACAAACAGAATGCTGGGGATTATTAGGAAAGGAATGGAGAATAAAACAGAGAATATCATAATGCCTCTGTATCACTCCATGGTGCATCCTCATCTTGTGTTCATATATCATACACAAACAGAATGCTGGGGATTATTAGGAAAGGAATGGAGAATAAAACAGAGAATATCCTAATGCCTCTTTATCACTCCATGGTGCACCCTCAGCTTGTGTTCATATATGATACACAAACAGAATGCTGGGGATTATTAGGAAAGGAATGGAGAATAAAACAGAGAATATCCTAATGCCTCTTTATCACTCCATGGTGCACCCTCAGCTTGTGTTCATATATGATACACAAACAGAATGCTGGGGATTATTAGGAAAGGAATGGAGAATAAAACAGAGAATATCATAATGTCTCTGTATCACTCCATGGTGCATCCTCATCTTGTGTTCATATATCATACACAAACAGAATGCTGGGGATTATTAGGAAAGGAATGGAGAATAAAACAGAGAATATCCTAATGTCTCTGTATCACTCCATGGTGCATCCTCATCTTGTGTTCATATATCATACACAAACAGAATGCTGGGGATTATTATGAAAGGAATGGAGAATAAAACAGAGAATATCATAATGCCTCTGTATCACTCCATGGTGCATCCTCATCTTGTGTTCATATATCATACACAAACAGAATGCTGGGGATTATTAGGAAAGGAATGGAGAATAAAACAGAGAATATCATAATGCCTCTGTATCACTCCATGGTGCATCCTCATCTTGTGTTCATATATCATACACAAACAGAATGCTGGGGATTATTAGGAAAGGAATGGAGAATAAAACAGAGAATATCATAATGTCTCTGTATCACTCCATGGTGCATCCTCATCTTGTGTTCATATATCATACACAAACAGAATGCTGGGGATTATTAGGAAAGGAATGGAGAATAAAACAGAGAATATCATAATGCCTCTGTATCACTCCATGGTGCATCCTCATCTTGTGTTCATATATGATACACAAACAGAATGCTGGGGATTATTAGGAAAGGAATGGAGAATAAAACAGAGAATATCATAATGTCTCTGTATCACTCCATGGTGCATCCTCATCTTGTGTTCATATATCATACACAAACAGAATGCTGGGGATTATTAGGAAAGGAATGGAGAATAAAACAGAGAATATCATAATGTCTCTGTATCACTCCATGGTGTGACCTCATCTTGTGTTCATATATCATACACAAACAGAATGCTGGGGATTATTAGGAAAGGAATGGAGAATAAAACAGAGAATATCCAATGTCTCTGTATCACTCCATGGTGCATCCTCATCTTGTGTTCATATATCATACACAAACAGAATGCCGGGGATTATTAGGAAAGGAATGGAGAATAAAACAGAGAATATCATAATGCCTCTGTATCACTCCATGGTGCAACCTCATCTTGAGTATTGTGTGCTGTTCTGGTCACCACATCTCAAGAAAGATAGAGCAGAATTAGAAAAGGTACAGAGAAGGGCAACCAAGATGATAAATGGGATGGAACAGCTCCCCTATGAGGAAAGACTAAAGAGGTTAGGACTTTTCAGCTTGGAGAATAGACGGCTGAGGGGGGATATGATAGAGGTGTTTAAGATCATGCGTGGAGTGGAATGAGGAAACTTTAATAGGTTTCAAAGAATGCAAAGCATGGGGGTAACCTGCATGGAGCAGCTGTTTTTACCATAAGCAAATTGTTGGGCAGACTACCTTCACCATGTGGTCTTTAGATGCCATCATGACTGTTATTTTGCTTCTAGGGGACACACAATGAAGTCACTAGGTGGTATATTTAAAGCCTGGTTTTTACTCAATGAATAATTAAGCTCTGGAATTTGTTGCCAGAGGATGTGGTGAAAGCTGTTAGTGTGCCTGGGTCTGAAAAGGATTTGGACAAGTTTCTGGAGGAAAAGTCCATAAAGCATTATTAAGGTGGAGTTGCAGAAATCCACGGCACGTTCTTGTGACTCACAGCTTAGACTCTTTGTACCCGTTGGGATCCTGCTGGGTGCTTGTGACCTGGAGAGGCCACTGATGGAAACAGGACGCTGAGCAAATCTTGTGCTCTTGTGTAAATGAAGCAACACAAGTAGGAAACCCACAGATCTCTGTTTCACAGAGGTTCTTAATCCTGAAGAGAGGCATTCATCCTCTCCACTCCCCTCTCCTCTCCTCTCCTCTCCTCCCCTCTCCTCTCCTCTGCACTCCTCCCCTCTCCTCTCCTCTCCACTCCTCCTAGCCCTTGTCTGTGTCTGAACTTCGCCAGTACTAAGAACATAAGAAATCCCCATTCTGGGGCAAACCAAGGGTCCATCAAGCCCAGTATCCTGTTTCCAACAAGTACCTGGCAGGATCCCAAATAACAGATACTGAGAACTGAGCAGAGGCATAAACGGTCGCGCGTCTCAGTTGCCTCAAATTCTCACGTTCCCCTACTTGCCTCTCAGTGCCTGTTCCCAGTTCAGCTCAAGGCTGACGTTTGTACAGAGAAATGCATTGGAGCAGTGTTCCTCCGTCTTTCACCACCACTGCGTGAGATGTTGTTTAGCTCCAGATTTGCACAAATTCAGAATTTACAGCAAATACTTTGCTTCCGTTTGATTGTTTAAAGTGATTTTTCCTCTCCTTTCATCTTGATTCCTGCTTCTCTTTTCTTCATGCATCGCACCCTCAGCTGTATCTCAGATAGTTCTTTAATCTCATTTTTTTTCATCTTTCTTCTCCCAAGAATCTCTTCTTCATTACCTCCGCTCTCGTCTTTCATTTCCTGCCTCTCTACTGTCTTGTCTCTTCCCCCTTCCCCATTGCCCCCTCTGAGCCCTCCACCTCATTTTTCTCCCTGACTCTTCCCTCCATACATCACAGCCCACTAGCTCCCTCTCTCTCTGAATAATCCCCCTCTCCTTCCTCCAGCTCCCAGCCAACATCTCCGCTCTATGTTCTCCCCACCTCTGTCTCTCCAGTCTGGATCGCTCTCCCCTGGGAAACACAGGGCTGAGCAGCAGAGCGACTACCACAAGCACGGGAGCAGTGGCACGAAGGAGAGGCGGGTGGCCGGCACAGTAAGGGAGCAGGAAAATGCCACCAGTCCCCGTGGCTGCCTCCTCTTCCCCCTGCCCCTGTGCAGGCTTCATTTCTATTCAGAAGGCCCAGGCCGGAAGTGCAACATTTCCCTTCTCTCTCACCGTGCCTGTCCTCTCTGCTTTAGCTTTGCGGCCCAGTGCCTCTCCGGCTCGTTGGGCTCATAGTGTCAACCTCCGACTTTCCAATCTCATGCACCATTAGAGCCTGCGGGTCTGGGACTTTATTGTGCTCCGAGCTTTCCAGCTTCTCTCCTTTCACATCTTTTCTGCCCTCTCCAGCTGATGTTTGTGGGTTTCCTCCCCCACCTCTTGGAGTGACCTTCCAACTTCTCTCTGCCACCCCCGTCCTCTAGTTTAAATGCCGTATGGCATCCGATTTGAATTTTTCACTGAGGATCCTTCTTCCTGCCGTCTCTGACATAAGAGAGTTTTACTGTTCCATGCACGGCCCCAGCCCCCAATGTATCCCGAACTTTCTTCCTTACAGCAGGTTCTGAGCCATGCATTGACGTTATCTGTGTGGCTTGGCCTCTCCTCCCCCTTTCCATGAAGAGGTTACACTTCTGAAAAGGCAATGCTGCTCTTTACCCTGTGCCTAATCTGCTTGCCCAGCGTCTGGAAATCTCTCTGTGTGGCTTGGATGTTGTTTCTAGCAAGGTCGTTGGATCCAAGATGGATGATAAGGTCAACCTCAGACTTCTTACTTTCCTCATTGATTGCATTGATTATCTGATTAGCATTTCTACCGGCTGAGGACACTGGAAGGAATTTAATTATAGTGTTCCCATCCAGAAGAGTTCCCAAAGCAGTGCCTCTGATGTTTCTGGCCTGGCGGCTATAGCCACTTTTTATCTCTTTCCCCTGGGATTAGGCTGAGATTTTCCTGCTTATTCCTGGGACATCCTGGATTGGATAAGTTCTTGGAGGAGAAGTCCATTACCTGCTATTAAGTTCACTTAGAGAATAGCCACTGCCATTAGCAATGGTTACATGGAATAGACTTAGTTTTTGGGTACTTGCCAGGTTCTTATGGCCTGGATTGGCCACTGTTGGAAACAGGATGCTGGGCTTGATGGACCCTTGGTCTGACCCAGTATGGCATGTTCTTATGTTCTTATGTTCTCTGTCAGTTTTGGGAATTGTGAATCTCTGATCTCTTTGTGTTTTGCACAGCACAAGAGGAAATACATTTCTTTTTATAGAGAATAAATTGGAGATATTGTATCTTACTAAGATTTAAGAACATAAGAACATGCCATACTGGGTCAGACCAAGGGTCCATCAAGCCCAGCATCCTGTTTCCAACAGAGGCCAAACCAGGCCATAAGAACCTGGTAATTACCCCCAAACTAAGAAGATCCCATGCTACTGCTGCTAGTAATAGCAGTGGCTTTGGGTAAGCAAAGGTGACTTATTTGTAATTATTTATATTCCACCTTTCAAACACTTCAAAGCAGATTACATTCGGGTACCTTAGGTATTTCCCTGACCCTAGAAGTCTAACAATCCAAGTTTGTACCTGATACAATGGGGAGGGAAGTGACTTGCCCAAAGTCACAATGAGCAGCAGTCGGGATTTGAACCCTGGCGTCACTGATATGCAGCCCATTGCTCTAATCACTAGGCTGCTACTCCACTTGATAAGTTTGTGTCAAGGCTACTCTTACCTCCATAAATCACATGCCTTGGGAAGGGGGGATGGTCTAGCATTAGTATATTAAGATCATTTAGGTGGGGAGAGGAGTCAGAATGGCTGCCAGGTAGAAATTGCATCTGGGAGCACTGTGAGAATCAAGTTAGGACCATGGCCCTGAGTACTAGCATGGTTCAGAGGAAGGGGAAACAGCAATCTTACCCCGTTGCTTCTTCTCCAGTGGTCGGTCTCATCGATTCATTCGTCTTCCGATTGATGCAACCTGGAACCTCGGAGATTTCTGCCGGTGAGATTGACATGGAGAATGTTTCAGTTCTCAAGGTTTCTCAAAGATCCCCTCTCCAACTGCTTGGAGCAACAGCCGATGTCAGTTCCCCAAGTCCATTGATGCGGGTTGATGATGCGGGTTTGGCGTCAACATCACCAGGACGTTTGGAGGGCGCTGGCTGTGGGGAAGGCTGAGTGTCTGAAACTGCAGAACATCTCAGGAGGCAGCCTGTTAGTGAGTTTGAGAGGACCCGAAGATGAAACAGCTACTTCCAAGTGGAAGAAATGTCTTTAGTCACTGGTCTGTATGTTAGCCAGTCCCCTGCTCGTTAAGTTTGTATTTGTATCATTGCCGAGGGCTTCCTGGGAGATTTTCTTGGGTGTGGTTTGGGCTCTGGTTTTCTGGATGGAAGATTCTTTTATGGGCTATTGATTTCAGTTGTGTGACTTTTTCTTGGCAGCCTCTTCTAAATTGTCTGATTGTGATAAATCTTTGCTTAAACACAGTGAAGGACCCAATAAAATGTGAGAAAGATATTTCTACTGTTCAGACAGTTTCTTCTACACTTATTCAAGATAATCAGGTTCTATTGACATTCTGGAGAACATTACCAGGAGACATATTTTGCATTGCAGTAATCTCCCTAAATCTGTTAGTGTTTCTCTATCATATACGTTAAAAACATATTTCTTTAAAGTTTTGAAATATCCAATGGTAGCTGTTCCACCCTTATCCCAGGCTTGTCACTGCCTTTGTGCAAGAAGAAAATAGGTGAAGAGGGTGGAGACCTAGATAATAATGTGGCCATGGATAAATTGGATTTAGCTGGTTATTTATTTATTTATTTATTTAAAAACTTTTATATACCGGTATTAGTATGCATATATCATACCGGTTTACAATGTAACTTTAAAGGTAGAAATTACAATGAACAGGGAGGGCGAACAAGGAGGAGTATACAAAGAGCAGGAGGTGGAGGAATTAAAGCAATAAATAAAAACTGCAACGGACTATTTACAGGAATATACAAGGCGTGGTTATACTAGAAACCTCACAGGAACCACCTGTTGCGCTCGGGGGTGGACCCTTGTCCTGGGACAGTGAAGGAACAGGAGGTAACTGCCCCCAGGGGGCAGAGCACTGGAGGAGACAGAGGCTGGGAAGAGCTTCACCACTGGAAGCCTGAGATCCCCCTGGGAGGAGCCCATAGGGACCCGGGCTGCTTGGACCTAGGTGGGCCTCGCAGGGTCTCCTGAGAGAGTCACAGTCCAGCGTGCCCACGGACACAGGGGGAGCGTGATCGGGTTCGAAGTTGGAGGCAGGTTGAAACGACTCTGTTCTGTCCCAGAACAGAGTTGGTGATGACAAGGAGAGGAACAGAGCCAGAATCTGGAGACGAGATCAGGCAGGCAAAGGTGAAGATCCAGAGGTCAGTCCGAGGAATGGTCAGCAAAGCAGGGGTCAGGTACCAGAGGTCAGACGAGGTCAAAGGCAGGCTGAGGTCTTGAGGCAGGCGGCAGGCAGGTCAGGAGCAAGCTGAGGTCAGTACCAGTAAGATAGTCCGAGGGTACTGCCTGGGTAGACAGACAGACGAACACAGGAACAAGCAGGACGCAGGAATTAGGATGCAGGAACAAGTCAGGAACAGAACTGGAACAGAAGGATCTTGGAACGAGACTTGGAACAGGCAAGAGCAGGAACTAACGCAGAGGCAATCTCAGAGCAAACCGACCCGATTGCCAAGGAAGGGAAGCATAGACAGGAAGTTCCTTATATCGAGGGATCAATCAGGGCGCGCCGTGGAGCTAAGACCCACCCTTGGCCCTACATGAGTCCGGGCAGTCCGCACGCGTGCGTATGGGCGTGGCTAACATGGAGAGATACGCCGAACCTCGGCGTGAGGCCTGGCGCGCAGTGGGACGGGACGCCGGGGCCTGGCAGGGCTGGCAACTACCGCGAGGGAGGTCGTCCCGGGAGCCGCTGTGGAACCATGCATGTGAGCAGGCCTGAGTGCGGGACGGCCGCGGGCGGGGCGCGTAACACCACCATTGTCCATAGCAACTCTTCTTGTGACATCTGCATTGGAACCCAAAAGGGATGGACTCTAAAAACTTGTTTTTGAAACAAAAATGTCTTATTTTACGATGAGGGTGCGTCCAGATTTGTGTAGATGGACCCAAGAAAAGCAAATCTTTTTTGTCTTTTCGACAAAATGGGCATTAGTCTCTTTTTGGAGTTTTCAGCTAAATGTGTAGTCAATTATTAGAGATGTGCATTTGTTTAAAATGAATTGGGTCTAATTCATTTCTTTCAGGGGGTCTCTGAAATGAATTGAGAAGAACCCCCAAATTATTCATTTCATTTGTTTTCCCCCATTCATTTCTATGGCCAAAAACATGCATAGAGAATAACAGGTGCAATACAATCAGTTAGCTATTAGCAGCCAGCCCAGAGAGTCATGTATGCCTTCTCAGACCTTGGCAGGACATGTTTTCAAGGAGACAACATATCTCAGTGAAGCATTTTTCTAAATCAGCCTATCACTGCTCTGCAAATCCAGGAACACTGAACATGTCTGAGATAAGCTGTGCAAAGTGTGCATTCCTTATTGTCGTGTCTATCTGCTGCTTGATGTCCAACTGTTATACCCATAGTACCAACCAAAGAGGCTGAGTAAACAAGTCCTGTAAATTAATAAACAAAAAGAAAAACAAGGACTCACACAAATATCTAATGGGAAAAAGGTGTCAGATTATATTGTTAGGAATTGTGGACCCATGCCCCGAGGTGGGGTTGCACTACCTGTCAGGTTGAGTCCCGCAGGGCCCCACCGTCAGGAGGCGAGGCTGGCCGGGAACAGAGGCAGACAGGAACTTCGCCAGTACCGGCCCTCGTTCCCCGCAGGTTGAGCCCTTGGGTGCCGGGACCGGCTGGTCTCAGGTGCACCTCTGTGTGGCTGGTCCCGGAGGGAGCAGGCGGCTGGAAGCAGAGAGAGTCAGAGAGGTTAGGTACAGTCCAAGACCGAGGTACTGTCGGAGAGAGAGAGAGAGAGAGAGAGAAGGCCTCAAGGGGTGAGGTGCTACAGCACTTCAAAGGCAGTGGAGCAGGACCATGTGGGACTGGCCCCGAGGAGAGGAAGCGCAGGAGCACAGGCCTGTATAGTGGTAATGCTGAAGCAGGGCTAGAGCGAGGAACCCACTGTAGCAGGCCTGAGTAGAGAAGAAGCACAGAGGGACTGCCTGAGGGGCGGCAGTGCAGTAACAGAGACCTGTGATGTAGAAGCGCTGAGAGGTGCCCCGGGGAGCAGGGACACCGAGACACAGTCCTGTAATGTAGAAGCGCTGAGACAGGTCCAGAGCAGAAGCGTAGAGACTGTGTCTGTGATGTAGAAGTTCTGACCCTGGCCCCAAGGGGCGGAAGCGCCGAGACAGCGTCTCGTGATGTAATAGCGCTGAGCCAGGTCCCAAAGAGAGGAAGTGCGGAAGCAGGATCCCAGATGTAGAAGCGCTGAGGCTGGTCCTGAGGAGTGGGAGTACAGAGACAGGGTCCCAGATGTAGCAGCACCGAGCCAGGCCCCGAGGAGCGGGAGCACAGAGACAGGGTCCCAGATGTAGAAGCGCTGAGGCTGGTCCTGAGGAGTGGGAGTACAGAGACAGGGTCCCAGATGTAGCAGCACAGAGACAGGGTCCCAGATGTAGCAGCACCGAGCCAGGCCCCGAGGAGCGGGAGCAAGAGACAGGGTCCCAGATGTAGAAGCACTGAGCCAGGCCCGAGGAGCGGGAGCAAGAGACAGGGTCCCAGATGTAGAAGCTCTGAGCCAGGCCCGAGGAGCGGGAGCAAGAGACAGGGTCCCAGATGTAGAAGCGCTGAGCCAGGCCCGAGGAGCGGGAGCAAGAGACAGGGTCCCAGATGTAGAAGCGCTGAGCCAGGCCCCGAGGAGCGGGAGCAAGAGACAGGGTCCCAGATGTAGAAGCGCTGAGCCAGGCCCCGAGGAGCGGGAGCAAGAGACAGGGTCCCAGATGTAGAAGCGCTGAGCCAGGCCCCGAGGAGCGGGAGCAAGAGACAGGGTCCCAGATGTAGCAGCACAGAGACAGGGTCCCAGATGTAGCAGCACCGAGCCAGGCCCCGAGGAGCGGGAGCAAGAGACAGGGTCCCAGATGTAGAAGCACTGAGCCAGGCCCGAGGAGCGGGAGCAAGAGACAGGGTCCCAGATGTAGAAGCTCTGAGCCAGGCCCGAGGAGCGGGAGCAAGAGACAGGGTCCCAGATGTAGAAGCGCTGAGCCAGGCCCGAGGAGCGGGAGCAAGAGACAGGGTCCCAGATGTAGAAGCGCTGAGCCAGGCCCCAAGGAGCGGGAGCAAGAGACAGGGTCCCAGATGTAGAAGCGCTGAGCCAGGCCCCGAGGAGCGGGAGCAAGAGACAGGGTCCCAGATGTAGAAGCGCTGAGCCAGGCCCCGAGGAGCGGGAGCAAGAGACAGGGTCCCAGATGTAGCAGCACAGAGACAGGGTCCCAGATGTAGCAGCACCGAGCCAGGCCCCGAGGAGCGGGAGCAAGAGACAGGGTCCCAGATGTAGAAGCACTGAGCCAGGCCCGAGGAGCGGGAGCAAGAGACAGGGTCCCAGATGTAGAAGCTCTGAGCCAGGCCCGAGGAGCGGGAGCAAGAGACAGGGTCCCAGATGTAGAAGCGCTGAGCCAGGCCCCGAGGAGCGGGAGCAAGAGACAGGGTCCCAGATGTAGAAGCGCTGAGCCAGGCCCCGAGGAGCGGGAGCAAGAGACAGGGTCCCAGATGTAGAAGCGCTGAGCCAGGCCCCGAGGAGTAGGAGTGCAGAGACAGGGTCCCAGATGTAGAAGCGCTGAGCCAGGCCCCGAGGAGTGGGAGTGCAGAGACAGGGTCCCAGGTGTAGAAGCGCTGAGCCAGGCCCCGAGGAGTGGGAGCAAGAGACAGGGTCCCAGATGTAGAAGCGCTGAGCCAGGCCCCGAGGAGCGGGAGCAAGAGACAGGGTCCCAGATGTAGAAGCGCTGAGCCAGGCCCCGAGGAGCGGGAGCACAGAGACAGGGTCCCAGATGTAGAAGCTCTGAGCCAGGCCCCGAGGAGCGGGAGCACAGAGACAGGGTCCCAGATGTAGAAGCTCTGAGCCAGGCCCCGAGGAGCGGGAGCACAGAGACAGGGTCCCAGGTGTAGCAGCGCTGAGCCAGGCCCCGAGGAGTGGGAGTAGAGACAGGGTCCCAGGTGTAGAAGCGCTGAGCCAGGCCCCGAGGAGTGGGAGCACAGAGACAGGGTCCCAGATGTAGAAGCGCTGAGCCCGGCCCCGAGGAGCAGGAAGTGCAGAGACAGGGTCCCAGATGTAGAAGCTCTGAGCCAGGCCCCGAGGAGCGGGAAGCACAGAGACAGGGTCCCAGATGTAGAAGCGCTGAGCCAGGCCCCGAAGAGCGGGAAGCACAGAGACAGGGTCCCAGATGTAGAAGCGCTGAGTGAGGCCCCGAGGAGCGGAAAGTACAGAGACAGGGTCCCAGATGTAGAAGCGCTGAGTGAGGCCCCGAGGAGCGGGAAGTACAGAGACAGGGTCCCAGATGTAGAAGCGCTGAGGCTGGTCCTGAGGAGCGGGAGTAGAGACAGGGTCCCAGATGTAGAAGCGCTGAGCGAGGCCCCGAGGAGCGGGAAGTACAGAGACAGGGTCCCAGATGTAGAAGCGCTGAGGCTGGTCCTGAGGAGCGGGAGTAGAGACAGGGTCCCAGGTGTAGAAGCGCTGAGTGAGGCCCCGAGGAGCGGAAAGTACAGAGACAGGGTCCCAGATGTAGAAGCGCTGAGTGAGGCCCCGAGGAGCGGGAAGTACAGAGACAGGGTCCCAGATGTAGAAGCGCTGAGGCTGGTCCTGAGGAGCGGGAGTAGAGACAGGGTCCCAGATGTAGAAGCGCTGAGCCAGGCCCCATGGAGCGGAAAGTACAGAGACAGGGTCCCAGATGTAGAAGCGCTGAGTGAGGCCCCGAGGAGCGGGAAGTACAGAGACAGGGTCCCAGATGTAGAAGCGCTGAGTGAGGCCCCGAGGAGCGGGAAGTACAGAGACAGGGTCCCAGATGTAGAAGCGCTGAGGCTGGTCCTGAGGAGCGGGAGCAAGAGACAGGGTCCCAGATGTAGCAGCGCTGAGCGAGGCCCCGAGGAGCGGGAAGTACAGAGACAGGGTCCCAGATGTAGAAGCGCTGAGCCCGGCCCCAAGGAGCGGGAGCACAGAGACAGGGTCCCAGATGTAGAAGCGCTGAGCCCGGCCCCAAGGAGCGGGAGCACAGAGACAGGGTCCCAGATGTAGAAGCTCTGAGCCAGGCCCCGAGGAGCGGGAGCACCGAGACAGGGCCCCAGATGTAGAAGCTCTGAGCCAGGCCCTGAGGAGCGGGAGCACCGAGACAGGGTCCCAGGTGTAGAAGTGCTGAGCCAGGCCCCGAGGAGCGGGAGCACAGAGACAGGGTCCCAGGTGTAGAAGTGCTGAGCCAGGCTCCGAGGAGCGGGAGTAGAGACAGGGTCCCAGATGTAGAAGCTCTGAGCCAGGCCCTGAGGAGCGGGAGCACAGAGACAGGGTCCCAGATGTAGAAGTGCTGAGCCAGGCCCTGAGGAGCGGGAGCACAGAGACAGGGTCCCAGATGTAGAAGCGCTGAGCCCGGCCCCAAGGAGCGGGAGCACAGAGACAGGGTCCCAGATGTAGAAGCGCTGAGCCAGGCCCGAGGAGCGGGAGCACAGAGACAGGGTCCCAGATGTAGAAGCTCTGAGCCCGGCCCCGAGGAGCGGGAACACCGAGACAGGGTCCCAGATGTAGAAGCTCTGAGCCAGGCCCTGAGGAGCAGGAGCACAGAGACAGGGTCCCAGATGTAGAAGCGCTGAGCCAGGCCCGAGGAGCGGGAGCACAGAGAGAGGGTCCCAGATGTAGAAGAGCTGAGCCAGGCCCCGAGGAGCAGGAGCACAGAGAGAGGGTCCCAGATGTAGAAGAGCTGAGCCAGGCCCCGAGGAGCGGGAGCACAGAGAGAGGGTCCCAGATGTAGAAGAGCTGAGCCAGGCCCCGAGGAGCGGGAAGCACAGAGACAGGGTCCCAGATGTAGAAGTGCTGAGCCAGGCCCGAGGAGCGGGAGCACAGAGACAGGGTCCCAGATGTAGAAGCTCTGAGCCAGGCCCCGAGGAGTGGGAGCGCAGAGACAGGGTCCCAGATGTAGAAGAGCTGAGCGAGGCCCGAGGAGCGGGAGCACAGAGAGAGGGTCCCAGATGTAGAAGAGCTGAGCCCGGCCCCGAGGAGCGGGAGCACAGAGAGAGGGTCCCAGATGTAGAAGCTCTGAGCCAGGCCCTGAGGAGCAGGAGCACAGAGAGAGGGTCCCAGATGTAGAAGAGCTGAGCCAGGCCCGAGGAGCGGGAGCACAGAGACAGGGTCCCAGATGTAGAAGCTCTGAGCCCGGCCCCGAGGAGTGGGAGCACAGAGACAGGGTCCCAGATGTAGAAGCTCTGAGCCAGGCCCGAGGAGCAGGAGCACAGAGAGAGGGTCCCAGGTGTAGAAGCTCTGAGCCCGGCCCCGAGGAGTGGGAGCACAGAGACAGGGTCCCAGATGTAGAAGTGCTGAGCCAGGCCCCGAGGAGCGGGAGCACAGAGACAGGGTCCCAGATGTAGAAGCGCTGAGTGAGGCCCCGAGGAGTGGGAGCACAGAGAGAGGGTCCCAGATGTAGAAGCACTGAGCCAGGCCCCGAGGAGCGGGAGCAAGAGACAGGGTCCCAGATGTAGAAGAGCTGAGCCAGGCCCCGAGGAGCGGGAGCAAGAGACAGGGTCCCAGGTGTAGAAGCGCTGAGCCAGGCCCCGAGGAGTGGGAGCACAGAGACAGGGTCCCAGATGTAGAAGTTCTGAGCCAGGCCCGAGGAGCGGGAGCACAGAGAGAGGGTCCCAGATGTAGAAGCGCTGAGCCAGGCCCCGAGGAGCGGGAGCACAGAGACAGGGTCCCAGATGTAGAAGCTCTGAGCCAGGCCCCGAGGAGCAGGAGCACAGAGACAGGGTCCCAGGTGTAGAAGCGCTGAGCCCGGCCCCGAGGAGCGGGAGCAAGAGACAGGGTCCCAGGTGTAGAAGAGCTGAGCCAGGCCCCGAGGAGCGGGAGCACCGAGACAGGGTCCCAGATGTAGAAGCTCTGAGCCCGGCCCCGAGGAGCGGGAGCACAGAGAGAGGGTCCCAGATGTAGAAGAGCTGAGCCAGGCCCGAGGAGCGGGAGCACAGAGAGAGGGTCCCAGATGTAGAAGTGCTGAGCCCGGCCCGAGGAGCGGGAGCACAGAGACAGGGTCCCAGATGTAGAAGCTCTGAGCCAGGCCCCGAGGAGCGGGAGCACAGAGACAGGGTCCCAGATGTAGAAGCACTGAGCCAGGCCCCGAGGAGCAGGAAGCGCAGTGACAGGATACCAGCGAGTAGAGCAGTGATCCATAGAGCAGGAACAATAGGTCCGGAGTACTGGAGGAAGCACCAGCTAGTAACCAGGGAACCCGTTGTAAAGTCAGTTAGTGGTGGATGGAGATAGTCAAGTATCCTGGGCCCGTGATGTCATCAGCCGGGGACAAGCCTGAAGTTCCTGCCATTGGCCCTTTAAAGGGAGGAAAAATGGTGCACGCGCATGCCAAGGGAGGCCCAGGGTTGGAACGCTGATTGGCGGCATCCCAGCTGGTTCGTGGAGCGCAGGGAGCCAGGAGGAACGCGGTGGCAGCGACTGGCTGTGGCCGTGAGTGCACCGGAAGTAGAAGGCCAAACATGACATGAGGTGAGTTGAGCCTGCCATGGGTGGTCACGGCTGGCGGGCGTAACATATTTCATGCTCTCACCAATGTAATCCACAGGCTCTTGCCCACAATGGGCTTCAAGCAGTATCATACAATTGAGCATTTGATTTACCTCATATATCTTTTCTCACCCTTAACCCCTATCTAACAAATTTCTTATACATGTTATTTTATTAAATTACTTTGTTACCTCATATCTCATAGAAACCATCTAATACATTTTTTCAAAAATCAACTTAGCTTATAAGCAGTGATCTCACTCTTTTGTGCCGACTCAAAAGTTGAAGTGCTGAAAGCTCTTAGGAAGGGGTTAAGGGTGGGAAAAGATATATGAGGTAAATCAAGTGCTCAATTGTATGATACTGCTTGAAGCCCATTGCGGGCAAGAGCCTGTGGATTACATTGGTAAGAGCATGATAGAATCTGATACTTTTCCCCATTAGATATTTTTGTGAGTCCTTGTTTTTCTTTTTGTTTATTAATACCCATAGTACCACCACAGGGGAAGTTTGGCACATGCCTACCTGCCATACCCCTAATATCACCATGGCATACTTGCTGGCACATGCCTACCTGCCACACCCCTATTATCACCATGGGAGACTTGCTGGCACATGCCTACCTGCCACACCCCTATTATCACCATGGGAGACTTGCTGGCACATGCCTACCTGCCATACTCCTAATATCACCATGGCATACTTGCTGGCACACGCCTACCTGCCACACCCCTATTATTACCATGGGAGATTTGCTGGCACATGCCTACCTGCCACATCCCTATTATCACCATGACATACTTGCTGGCACATGCCTACCTGCCACACCCCTATTATCACCATGGGAGATTTGCTGGTACATGCCTACCTGCCACACCCCTATTATCACCATGACATACTTGCTGGCACATGCCTACCTGCCACACCCCTATTATCACCATGACATACTTGCTGGCACATGCCTACCTGCCACACCCCTATTATCACCATGGGAGACTTGCTGGCACATGCCTACCTGCCATACCCCTAATATCACCATGGGAGACTTGCTGGCACATGCCTACCTGCCATACCCCTAATATCACCATGGCATACTTGCTGGCACACGCCTACCTGCCACACCCCTATTATCACCATGGGAGATTTGCAGGCACATGCCTACCTGCCACACCCCTATTATCACCATGACATACTTGCTGGCACATGCCTACCTGCCATACCCCTAATATCACCATGGGAGACTTGCTGGCACATGCCTACCTGCCATACCCCTAATATCACCATGGCATACTTGCTGGCACACGCCTACCTGCCACACCCCTATTATCACCATGGGAGACTTGCTGGCACACGCCTACCTGCCATACCTTTATTATCACCATGGGAGACTTGCTGGCACATGCCTACCTGCCATACCCCTATTATCACCATGGGAGACTTGCTGGCACATGCCTACCTGCCATACCCCTATTATCACCATAAGAACATAAGAACATAAGAAAATGCCATACTGGGTCAGACCAAGGGTCCATCAAGCCCAGCATCCTGTTTCCAACAGTGGCCAATCCAGGCCATAAGAACCTGGCAAGTACCCAAAACTAAGTCTATTCCATGTTACCATTGCTAATGGCAGTGGCTATTCTCTAAGTGAACTTAATAGCAGGTAATGGACTTCTCCAAGAACTTATCCAATCCTTTTTTAAACACAGCTATACTAACTGCACTAACCACATCCTCTGGCAACAAATTCCAGAGTTTAATTGTGCGTTGAGTAAAAAAGAACTTTCTCCGATTAGTTTTAAATGTGCCCCATGCTAACTTCATGGAGTGCCCCCTAGTCCTTCTACTATCCGAAAGAGTAAATAACAATTCACATCTGAAGAGGTTAGGGCTGTTCAGCTTGGAGAAGAGACGGCTGAGGGGGGGATATGATAGAGGTCTTTAAGATCATGAGAGGTCTTGAATGAGTAGATGTGACTCGGTTATTTTCACTTTCGAATAATAGAAGGACTAGGGGGCATTCCATGAAGTTAGCAAGTAGCACATTTAAGACTAATCGGAGAAAATTCTTTTTCACTCAACACACAATAAAGCTCTGGAATTTGTTGCCAGAGGATGTGGTTAGTGCAGTGAGTGTAGCTGGGTTCAAAAAGGTTTGGATAAGTTCTTGGAGGAGAAGTCCATTAATGGCTATTAATCCATTTTACTTAGGGAATAGCCACTGCTATTAATTGCACCAGTAGCATGGGATCTTCTTAGTGTTTGGGTAATTGCCAGGTTCTTGTGGCCTGGTTTGGCCTCTGTTGGAAACAGGATGCTGGGCTTGATGGACCCTTGGTCTGACCCAGCATGGCAATTTCTTATGTTCTTATGTTCATGAGAATTGATTTAAAAAAAATCCACAATTCAGGAGCCCAAAATTGGCTGCAATACTTCCCCCATTGATTTTAATGGAAAACAAATGAACCAATGAAATGAATAAATGAATATTTGTTTTGCTTTTGGAATTAATGAAATGAATTTGGGTTCCAACAAAATGAATGAAAATGTTTTATTTCTGCATATCCTTTTTTAATTATGAAGGGGCTTCTTAGGTTTTCTTTGACTCTTTGCAACTCTGGAAATTTGTTGAGACTATATATGACAGTGTAGTTATATCTCTGACACTAGGTGAGGGCTTTTTCCTGTGAAGTTTGATTATATTAATACTGAGACAATATTTCTTGTAATTGTATTTCCTTTTCCTCTCCCTGAATATCAGTGGACTTGATTTCTGAATGCTTCTTATGGTTTCCTTTTGTGAAGTTTTTGATCGGGATGCATAATCACGAGGATTATTTTCATGTCAGCGTTTCCTGTTAAATGTCGAAAACTTTCTTTTAAATAAAAAGTTAAAAATAAAGATCATTTAGGTTGGAACTGGCTGTCGTTAGCCGGGGAGGAGTGTTTAGCGCTGACATTTCCTGGCCATGACGTTCCGCAGCCGGCTGTAATTTATTGTTCACCTACAGCCAGTTCAACTGCCTCGCTGCTGATTTAGTAGATTATACCTCGGGATTAATGACAGCTAATAAAAACCCAACATGAAACGCAATGGCAGAAAAAGTCCCTATGATCTATCCAGTCTAGCCGCCTTACGGTAGGGGCCGGCACAGGGGCTTTAGCGGATTTCCTTGGTCACCTTGAGGATTTAGGATTGGCACAGTTAGTCGAGACCTCCACATCTAGAGAGGGCCATCCTGAGGCTGGTCGGATGGATGAGGATCGCATGTTCAATAGCCTGGCAGACAATGACAATCCCTGCGGAACCTCTATCATAACAGGGCATCCGCAGGGATCCGCATTATGTGCAATGTTGTTTAATGTCTACGCTCTCAGGCCTGGGCCTTTATTATTGAATTTACGCAGTTGACATCCAATTTTTCTTTCTTTTGGCTCCCAATATTAAGACCACTGTTACATTTGGTGCTCCGTGAACTAGCAGTGGACCCTTGGGTCGTGGTGAGTGAAGACTCCACCCACAGGGAGGAGCCCTGTGGGCCCTTACCACAACAGGCAAGGTCTCAGCAGTGATGGAGAATAGAGGAAATAATCTTTATTATACAGCCGATGAGGATCCGAGGAGCGGATCAATAGAATAGCACCCGTGAGGGTGACCTGCAGCTGCTCGGTCCGAGTAGAATCCTCAGCGTGGAGTAGTTTGATGAATACCTTCTCTAGGCGTAGCTTGTGCTGGCACTCCGGTAGCGGTCCGCAGCGCGGGGTACGCTAGAAGCCGATGGTAAGCTGCACAAGGCTGGAGGCTTGCGGTAGTGGCCCGCAAGCGAGGCAACCCGGGGATCTGTGCCACAAAGGTAGACAAGCAGGTTCTGTACCCATTCCAATACTGTGGTGGTAGATTAGGCACCGAGAAGGTCTGAACAAGAATAGCAAGGGTCATCTGAGGACGATGCAGGAACTCCCTAGAGCAGAGAAGAAGAGAGTAATGGCTCTCCAAGGAGCGGGTACCTAGGTCACCCAGTAGGATAGTGAGATGGAGTCCCAGTGTGGAGGAAATAGCAGGACCGGAATCCTTGCTAACTCGTAGCTCAGATGGTCAGCTGGGTTTAAGTATCATGAGCGGCTGACGTCATGCGGTGGGGACGCCCCCGAGGTTCCCGCCATGACGTAGTTAAGAATGGGGCAGGCATGTGCACACGTACCTTAGGTAACCCCGGATGTAAGATGGCTGCCGGGAGCGCCCACGCCATCCCAGGCACGCCATGAGGCTCGGTGTGTGGAAACGGAGACTGCCATTCCTCCCAGACTTGGAACTGAATAGAGAAAAGAGGTGAGCAGCAAAGGTCGCAGTCACCTGTGACCGACGGGCACAACAATACCCCCCTTCTTAGGGCCCCTCCCAGGGGGTTTCGGCTTCCTAGGATGAGCAAGGTGGAAGCAAAGTAGCATTTCTTTGTCCATTATGTTGGCAGCAGATTCCCAGCTGTTCTCCTCTGGTCCGTGCCCTTCCCAAGAGATGAGGTACTCCCAGTGCTTTCCTCTTTTATGAACATCCAATATATCATCCACTTTGTACGCGATGTCATCTTCAGCATCGAGGGGGTTGTAGATCAGAAGACTTGTGAGAAAACTCTGAAAGGATCAGTCGTTTCAGGAGTGAAACATGGAGGGGTAGATTTTTTTAAAAAGCGCGATCGCGTACTTTTGTTTGCGCAGCAGGCGCAAACAAAAGTACGCAGGATTTTATAAGATAAGCGCATAGCCGCACGTATCCTCTAAAATCCTGGATCGGCGCGCGCAAGGCTGCCGATTTTGGGCAGCCTGTGCGCACTGAGCTGCGCAGGCTGCCTCCGTTCCCTCTGAGGCCGCTCCGAAATTGGAGCGGCCTCAGAGGGAACTTCCTTTCACCCTCCCCTCACCTTCCCCTCCCTTCCCCTACCTAACCCAGCCCCCTGGCCCTATCTAAACCCCCCCCCTTACCTTTGTCCCTAGATTTACGCCTGCGAGAAGCAGACGTAAATCTATGCACTCCAGCGGACTGCTGGCGCACCGTCTTCCGACCCAGGGGCTGGTCCGGAGGCCTGGACCATGCCCCCGGGCCGGCGCCACGCCCCCGGTCCCGCCCCCGAAACGCCACATCCCGCCCCCGAAACGCCACATCCCGCCCCCGAAACGCCGCGTCATCCGGTCCCGCCCCCCCCCGACACGGCCCCGACACGCCCCCCTTCAAAAACCCTGGGACCTATGCACGTCCCGGGGCTCTGCGCGCACCGGCGGCCTATGCAAAATAGGCGCGCCGGCGCGCAAGGCCCTGCTCGCGTACATCCGGGCGGATTTACGTGAGCAGGGCTTTTAAAATCCTCCCGGGAAAGCATTGTGTATCTTTATTCAAGATGGCAATCTCAAGCTGTAAGTCAAAGGGCCCAAACGTCAGAGGTCGGTGAAGGGTCCAATGTAGTGTGGAGCGAATTAAAACCGAAGGAAGCTTGAGCTAAATATATTTGGTACTGAGCTATACCTTATCTCCTCACTTAAACTGGGGAGCCACTTGATGATGAGCATCATAGAATCTCTTTGCTTGTTGTCCAGCCTTATGTAGGATCTCCTTGGTCTGAGTCCAGAGTTGGTGAATCTCATCAGCAGTAGCTTGGGCAGCAGGAGATGTTGGGAAGTGATGGAAGTGACTGCCGACCATACACAATTTGAAATGGTGTGGATCCTGTGGCGGATGCCGGATGTGAATTCAAGGCAAACTCAGCCCAGGGTAGTAACTCTGCCCAATCATTTTGCCTAGAGTTGATATAGGCACGGATGAATTGCTTAAGAGTCCTGTTCATTCTCTCCATTTGTCTATTAGATTGGGGATGATATGCAGATGTCAAATCTAGAGAAATATCGAACTTTCAACTCAGTGCCCTCCAGAACTTGGCGGTGAACTGGATTCCTCTGTCCGATACAATGTGTTTCGGCATTCCATGTAATCGAAAAATATGCCGCTCAAATAGCTTGCCTAACTCTGGGGCAGATGGCAGTCCTGATAGAGCAACAAAGTGCGCCATTTTCGAGAACCAGTCCACGGTAACCCATAACGTATTGTTCCCATTAGAGGGAGGTAGATCAACCACGAAGTCGGTTGCAATATGCGTCCAGGGCTCATCAGGAATGGGCATGCGTTTATCAGGAAGCCTAGAATCTCATGTAAAAGAGAGATCGGCATGCGTTTATCAGGAAGCCTAGAATCTCATGTAAAAGTGAGATCTGCAGGCGTTGCTCAGGAAGCCTAGAATCTCGTGTAAACGTGAGATCAGCATGCGTTTATCAGGAAGCCTAGAATCTCGTATAAAAGAGAGATCTGCATGCATTTATCAGGAAGCCTAGAATCTCGTATAAAAGAGAGATCTGCATGCATTTATCAGGAAGCCTAGAATCTCGTGTAAAAGTGAGATCAGCATGCGTTTATCAGGAAGCCTAGAATCTCGTGTAAAAGTGAGATCAGCATGCGTTTATCAGGAAGCCTAAATCTCGTGTAAAAGTGAGATCAGCATGCGTTTATCAGGAAGCCTAAATCTCGTGTAAAAGTGAGATCAGCATGCGTTTATCAGGAAGCCTAGAATCTCGTGTAAAAGGCAGATCAGCATGCGTTTATCAGGAAGCCTAGAATCTCATGTAAAAGTGAGATCAGCATGCGTTTATCAGGAAGCCTAGAATCTCATGTAAAAGTGAGATCAGCATGCGTTTGTCAGGAAGCCTAGAATCTCGTGTAAAAGAGAGATCTGCATGCGTTTATCAGGAAGCCTAGAATCTCGTGTAAAAGAGAGATCTGCATGCGTTTATCAGGAAGCCTACAATCTCGTGTAAAAGTCAGATCAGAATGCGTTTATCAGGAAGCCTAGAATCTCGTGTAAAAGTGAGATCAGCATGCGTTTGTCAGGAAGCCTAGAATCTCGTGTAAAAGTGAGATCAGCATGCGTTTGTCAGGAAGCCTAGAATCTCGTGTAAACGTGAGATCAGCATGCGTTTATCAGGAAGCCTAGAATCTCGTGTAAAAGTGAGATCAGCATGCGTTTATCAGGAAGCCTAGAATCTCATGTAAAAGTGAGATCAGCATGCGTTTGTCAGGAAGCCTAGAATCTCGTGTAAAAGAGAGATCTGCATGCGTTTCTCAGGAAGCCTAGAATCTCGTGTAAAAGTCAGATCAGCATGCGTTTATCAGGAAGCCTAGAATCTCGTGTAAAAGTCAGATCAGCATGCGTTTATCAGGAAGCCTAGAATCTCGTGTAAAAGTCAGATCAGCATGCGTTTATCAGGAAGCCTAGAATCTCGTGTAAAAGTCAGATCAGCATGCGTTTATCAGGAAGCCTAGAATCTCGTGTAAAAGAGAGATCTGCATGCGTTTATCAGGAAGCCTAGAATCTCGTGTAAAAGTCAGATCAGCATGCGTTTATCAGGAAGCCTAGAATCTCGTGTAAAAGTCAGATCAGCATGCGTTTATCAGGAAGCCTAGAATCTCGTGTAAAAGTGAGATCTGCATGCGTTTATCAGGAAGCCTAGAATCTCGTGTAAAAGTGAGATCAGCATACGTTTATTAGGAAGCCTAGAATCTCGTGTAAAAGTGAGATCAGCATGCGTTTATCAGGAAGCCTAGAATCTCGTGTAAAAGTGAGATCAGCATGCGTTTATCAGGAAGCCTAGAATCTCGTGTAAAAGTGAGATCAGCATGCGTTTATCAGGAAGCCTAGAATCTCGTGTAAAAGTCAGATCAGCACGCGTTTATCAGGAAGCCTAGAATCTCGTGTAAAAGTGAGATCAGCACGCGTTTGTCAGAAAGCCTAGAATCTCATGTAAAAGTGAGATCAGCACGCGTTTGTCAGGAAGCCTTGAATCTCGTGTAAAAGTGAGATCAGCATGCGTTTATCAGGAAGCCGAGAATCTCGTGTAAAAGTCAGATCAGCATGCGTTTATCAGAAAGCCTAGAATCTCGTGGAAAAGTCAGATCAGCATGCGTTTATCAGGAAGCCTAGAATCTCGTGTAAAAGTGAGATCAGCATGCGTTTATCAGGAAGCCTAGAATCTCGTGCAAAAGTCAGATCTGCTCTGGCTAAGGCAATGTGACAGGGGGCTGCTAAAGCTTTTCCATTCCTTTGAGGAGACAGAACGCAGGATGAAAGAAGCCTGCGGACACCAAACTTTCAATGGAACCACAGCTTTCCTCGGTGATCAGGTCAACATTTTGGTGCTTGGGTAGAATTAGAGAGCTACAACCATTTTTGTAACAGAGGATTTGGCTGCAGTTATCCAGGTGCTAGTAACAGGCAAAATCTATTCTTGCGACTTGCTTTATCAGAGATTAACTTTGGGTTTATTACAGTGCCCACAGCTTCTGCAGAAGACAGCTGCTGGGATGCTGGTCGATGAAGAACCCAGACATCATCACATTATGCCAGCTCAGGAGCTACGTTTGGCTCCCAGTTAAGTGAAGAATTAAGTTAAGATTCAGCAAATTGTTTTCAGATGTCTTGATCTTCCTGGTCTGCATTATCTTCAGGAATTACTGGTGCATTGATCTCCACCAAGGGCCTTTTTGCTAGTTATTCTTCTGTCTTCTCAGATTAAAAAAGAGGCAACCCAGCGAATGGCACCATTACTAGGGAACACACTTACCCTGGATATTCATTTGGATTTTAGAAAGACGCTGAAAGAGGAGCTCGGAACTTACCTACTTCTAGTACAGGCTCCTTCTAATGGACCAGCAATTTATTAAGTAAGAGAGTAATGTTTTAATTACACCAGTTTCCAAAGCAGAGTCAGGGGTGTGGGTTCATTTTGAAAATGATCCCAGCAAAGGTTGATTTTTGCAAAAAATGTGTGCAAATGCAAAGTCCATCCCCAGAACGCCTCTGTTAAGTCTGGATAAATTCACGTGTGAACGTGACATGAGCACATGACTTCACCTGCATATTTGGTGAGTAACCTGCTTAATAGAATGCATTGGGTTAACCTTCATAGAAAGGCAGTTACCACCATTAAAAGAATACATGAAGTAAACTGCATGGAGCGGCAGCCATGCCCCTTAACATAAGACTTGGGGGTAACCTGCATGGAGCGGCAGTTACTACCTTTAACATAAGACTTGGGGGTAACCTGCATGGAGCGGCAGTTACTACCCTTAACATAAGACTTGGGGGTAACCTGCATGGAGCGGCAGTTACTACCCTTAACATAAGACTTGGGGGTAACCTGCATGGAGCGGCAGTTACTACCCTTAACATAAGACTTGGGGGTAACCTGCATGGAGCGGCAGTTACTACCTTTAACATAAGACTTGAGGGTAACCTGCATGGTGTGGCAGTTACTACCTTTAACATAAGACTTGAGGGTAACCTGCACGGAGCGGCAGTTACTACCCTTAACATAAGACTTGGGGGTAACCTGCATGGAGCGGCAGTTACTACCCTTAACATAAGACTTGGGGGTAACCTGCATGGAGTGGCAGTTACTACCTTTAACATAAGACTTTGGGGTAACCTGCACGGAGCAGCAGTTACTGCCCTTACCAGAAGGCATGGGGGTAACCTACACTAAGCGGCAGTTATTACCCTTAACAGAAACATGGGGATAACCTGCATGGAGCGGCAGTTACTACCCTTAACATAAGACTTGGGGGTAACCTGCATGGAGCGGCAGTTACTACCCTTAACAGAAACATGGGGGTAACCTGCATGGAGCAGCAGTTACTGCCCTTACCAGAAGGCATGGGGGTAACCTGCACTGAGTGGCAGTTACTACCCTTAACAGAAACATGGGGGTAACCTGCATGGAGCGGCAGTTACTACCCTTAACAGAAACATGGGGGTAACCTGCATGGGGCAGCAGTTATTACCCTTAACAGAAACATGGGGGTAACCTGCATGGGGCAGCAGTTACTACCCTTAACAGAAGGCATAGGGGTAACCTGCATGGAGCAGCAGTTACTACCCTTAACAGAAACATGGGGGTAACCTGCATGGAGCAGCAGTTACTACCCTTAACAGAAGGCATGGGGGCAACTTGCATGGAGAGGCAGTTACTACCCTTAACAGAAGGCATTGGTGTAACCTGCACGGAGCAGCAGTTACTGCCCTTAACAGAAGGCATGGGGGTAACCTGCACTGAGCGGCAGTTACTACCCTTAACAGAAACATGGGGGTAACCTGCATGGAGCAGCAGTTACTACCCTTAACAGAAACATGGGGGCAACCTGCATGGAGTGGCAGTTACTACCCTTAACAGAAGGCATAGGGGTAACCTGCATGGAGCAGCCGTTACTACCCTTAACAGAAGGCATGGGGGCAACTTGCATGGAGACGCAGTTACTACCCTTAACAGAAGGCATTGGTGTAACCTGCACGGAGCAGCAGTTACTGCCCTTAACAGAAGGCATGGGGGTAACCTGCACTGAGCGGCAGTTACTACCCTTAACAGAAACATGGGGGTAACCTGCATGGAGCAGCAGTTACTACCCTTAACAGAAACATGGGGGCAACCTGCATGGAGTGGCAGTTACTACCCTTAACAGAAGGCATAGGGGTAACCTGCATGGAGCAGCCGTTACTACCCTTAACAGAAGGCATGGGGGCAACTTGCATGGAGACGCAGTTACTACCCTTAACAGAAACATGGGGGTAACCTGCACGGAGCAGAAGTTACTACCCTTAACAGAAACATGGGGGTAAACTGCATGGAGCGGCAGTTACTACCTTTAACAGAAACATGGGGGCAACCTGCATGGAGTGGCAGTTATAACCCTTAACAGAAACATGGAGGTAACCTGCATAGAGTGGCAGTTACTGCCCTTAACAGAAACATGGGGGTAACCTCCATGGAGCGGCAGTTACTACCCTTAACAGAAACATGGGGGTAACCTGCATGGAGCAGCAGTTACTGCCCTTAACAGAAGGCATGGGGGTAACCTGCATAGAGTGGCAGTTACTGCCCTTAACAGAAACATGGGGGTAACCTCCATGGAGCGGCAGTTACTACCCTTAACAGAAACATGGGGGTAACCTGCATGGAGCAGCAGTTACTGCCCTTAACAGAAGGCATGGGGGTAACCTGCATGGAGCGGCAGTTACTACCCTTAACATAAGACTTGGGGGTAACCTGCATGGAGCGGCAGTTACTACCCTTAACAGAAACATGGGGGTAACCTGCATGGGGCAGCAGTTACTACCCTTAACAGAAACATGGGGATAACCTGCACGGAGCAGCAGTTACTACCCTTAACAGAAACATGGGGGTAACCTACATAGAGTGGCAGTTACTGCCCTTAACAGAAACATGGGGGTAACCTCCATGGAGCGGCAGTTACTACCCTTAACAGAAACATGGGGGTAACCTGCATGGAGCAGCAGTTACTGCCCTTAACAGAAGGCATGGGGGTAACCTGCATGGAGCAGCAGTTACTGCCCTTAACAGAAACATGGGGGTAACCTGCATGGAGCGGCAGTTACTACCCTTAACAGAAACATGGGGGTAACCTGCATGGAGCGGCAGTTACTACCCTTAACAGAAACATGGGGGTAACCTGCATGGAGCAGCAGTTACTGCCCTTAACAGAAACATGGGGGTAACCTGCACGGAGCGGCAGTTACTGCCCTTAACAGAAACATGGGGGTAACCTGCATGGAGCGGCAGTTACTACCCTTAACAGAAACATGGGGGTAACCTGCATGGAGCAGCAGTTACTGCCCTTAACAGAAACATGGGGGTAACCTGCATGGAGCGGCAGTTACTACCCTTAACAGAAACATGGGGGTAATCTGCACAGAGCGGCAGTTACTGCTCCTAACAGAAACATGAGGGTAACCTGCATGGAGCGGCAGTTACTTTCCTTAGCAGAAGGCATGGGTGTAACCTGCATAGAGTGGCAGTTACTGCCCCTAACAGAAACATGGGGGTAACTTGCATAGAGTGTCAGTTACTGCCCTTAACAGAAGGTGTGGGGATAACCTGCACGGAGTAGCAATTACTACCGTTACAGAAGGCAAGGAGGCATCTTTATGGAGCAGCAGTTACTACCCTTAACAGTACACATGGGGTAACCTGCACAGAGCGGCAGTTACTGCCATAAGCAAATTGCTGGTCATACTGGCTGGATCATCAGGTCTTTATCTGCCATCACTATGTTTTCAGTCATTACTATGTAATTTTATAAAAGTTCATTTCTGGGTCTAAAATACCGTTTAACCAGATATGTTCCTCTGAAAATTACCCTTATATTAATATAAGGCAGGAGGGGATTAGGAGCTATGGGGCTGCTGGACTGCTGATTTGTTTAGTTTTATGAATAGAAATCCCTCTGGAGATTCTAAATGCTAAGGAGGAAAATCCAATGTAAAATAGATAAATAAATGTCTCTCTGTGCTGTGGCACTACGTGCTGAGCTGGGCTCCCTGACTTTCCAGCTCAGTGTTTCTCTACATATGTCTATGTATAATGTTTTGGTTATTTATTATATATTTGGTGAGGGGTCTGCCTGTCTGTCCTGTGTGTGGAATTCTGCTAGCGTGTAGGTTTCCTATAAATGTCTGCATTGGTGCTTCCCAACCTTTCCACCCAAGGCATATCTACGTTATCAAAATGTTGTGAAGCAGGCAGTGTGGACATGGAGAGGACTCAGGTGGCCAAAAAGGAAGAGCTAAGAAAGCATTGAAAACCCCTTAAGTCTCTCTTCCACATTTTAAAACAAAGGGAGAGAGGGGTGAAGGTGCAAATGAACCTGTTGCAATGGTCCAGTGCCCTCCATGTACAAGTGCGGAAGAAGAAGGCGGCTGGCTTAGGCCTAGATTCATCAAATTACTATATTTATCAGGGGAATATGGCACCTTAGTGGTTGTGATAAAAAAGGGGTGTGGTTATGCAGATTTTCAAGATTACACATTGCATGGCTAAAAAATCATAAGCCGAATAATGTTTTGTATTGTGGAATGGCTTATCGTGATGTACGACGGAATAGCGGTGTCCCGTACCCAAAGCAGGAGATACATGCACAAGTCGGGCAAATATGCGCAGGGTGGGTTTTAAAAGCCGCCCAGTACCCGCCTGTCTCCCACGATTCGCACATGGGAAAAGTATCAGAGACGCGGTGGAGTGTAGACCAATAGATATGCACGTCTATACCTAAAGGAGCCTTACCTCATAGTTTAACTACTGCTATAGATGGTGTACAGGGCATAACATTAAAACATCTTGGCTAGTCAGGGAATTATTATGGGTTATGGCTAATGGGGGGAAAGGAAGTCAAAAAAACTAGGGGAGTTTGGAAGTTCTGTCTCTAGCCTGGGCAAACTGGGAGCAAACTGGTGAAAGTGGCAGTGGCAGTGGCATTGGCGCCGCAGAGTAACCAAATACACAGATCTGGGGATGAAATATGCATGAACGTAATAAAATGACCGCAACCTTTATAACATAAGTGCATAGATGCGCGTTTGGTATCAAATAGGCTGAAAGCGCCTGCATACATTTATTTATTTAAAATCTTTTCTATACCGTCGTTAACTTGTTTACAGATAGGCACATATAGTATTGTTAAATATTTAAAGTAGGTAGCACGTTATGGAAGTGCCAAGAATAAATCGGTTACAGAGTATTCTAACATAAAGACTGTTTGATGAAATTCATGTGTCTTGTCCTTTTTACTACATGTAGCATGGTTAATTTGCACGTAATTCTCTCTTGCAATTCAAATTTTTATCTAAGGTTATCAGTGAGATTTAGTTAAAATAGCAAATAAGCACGAGTGCTGATTTTATGATGCCCACTTTTATTTACTTTCTCCGTTCCCTCTATAAAAGGCCTGTTTAAAAAGCCAGGTTCTTAAACTTCCTTTAAATAGTTTGACATTTCTCTGCAATCTTATCTCAAGAGGCATTGAATTCCATAGTATGGGTCCAGCTAAGGATAGTGCTCGCTCCCTGACTTGGGTAAGTCGTGCTGTCTTAACAGATGGAAGAGTTAAGAGTGCTTTATTCGCCGACCTCAGATTTCTCTGTCGTACATGTACACGTAATGCTGTGTCAAGCCATTCTGCTTTTTCATCATTAATTAATTTATGCATTGTGCATGGTGTTTTGTATTGCACTCTATGTTCTATGGGTAGCCAGTGTAATTCAGCTAGTGTTTCAGTAATGTGATCTTTTTTCCTTTTACCTGTAAGTATTCTTGAAGTGGTATGAAGTGGTCTTATAGTTGTATACGGTAATCCCAATAACAGAGCATTACAGTAATCAGTGCTTGCAAATATTAGTGCTTGTAAATCTGTTCGAAAGTTTGCTAGCGTTAATAAAGGTTTTAATTTCCTTAGAACCATTAATTTAGCATATCCTTCTTTTACTTTCAGTGATATGTGTTGTTTAAGGTTTAGTTCTGGGTCTATTATTACTCCAAGCTTACGCACCTTCTCGGCTAATTCTACTGTTTGATTATTTTTAAGCATTATTGGTGTTTGAATTAGATTTATATTTTTTCGTTCCAAATGTAAAGAATTCAGTTTTTTCAATATTTATCACCAGTTCCATTTGATTCAATAGCTGTTTGATTATGTCCAGATAAATGTTGGCTAAGTTTAATGTTTTTTCAATTGTGTCATCAATGGGTAAAATTAGTTGTATGTCATCAGCATATATGTAGTGTATGATTCGAGACCTATTGAAATGTGCATGCACATGTGTGTGCAAATTCCTATTCTATCACTGAACTGGACCAGTGAAATAGGCAGTATCCCACTACTAGCACATTTCCCCCTAACATAGACAGGGCAGGGAAGAAAAGATATTTTATTTGGCCCAGCAGGGCTGTGTAGGTGTATGTGAGAAAAGCAGTGTTTTTGCAGTTGGAGTATTAGCCACCATTATAGCTGTGAGCTGTGATAACCGCAGCTATCCCATGATAAAAACTTTCCCCCTCTACTGAACCGAAAAAAAAGTAGTGTCATTTTTGACATAAAATCCCACATTAGTGTATGTTAAATTTTCTTGACATGCAGTAGGAGTCCCTCATTTGCATAAAAAGCTAGCTTTTGCAAACTCATTATAAACTTTGTATGTAAATGTGTAATGGGATAAACATTGTGTGGGTTTTGCATGTTAGTCCCCTTGTATTGTGCAGTGAGGCCTTAACGCGATTTGATGAATGACCCTGTCAGTTAGTTACCTTCAGTTCTGCATGCCAGAGCTGTTGCTCCCAGCGCTTAAAGTGAGTCACATCCAGTGCTCAGTACACACTCTCTCCATTTCACTTAGCCTGCAAATAAGACAGAGGCTGGCCTAGAAGGACTCAGATGGGGAAGATGAGGAGGTGCTATGTGCAGTGTGTGTGCCACACAAAACAGATCCTAGCTATCCATGTCCTGCATGCTGGGGTTTGTAATGTAGCTAGGAAGAAGAGACATGCATGACTATATGTGTTCTCAGAAAGAAGATCCTACAAGCTTACGAATCATCATCTTTATCTCTTGTTGTTGCGAAGTTCTGAGAACAAAACTCAGGCACTGACATGGATCAAGCAGTGGTGACTTTTCCATGATACACCTGATTGGGTCTAATGGCACACTGGTTTGTTGTGGTTTACCAAATTAAACACTTAATACCTGCAGTTTGATGAAGAATCTTTATTTAGATAAAGTATGAAATATTCCAGGAGAGTGTGAGATTACCAGCAAGACAATTCAGAAGCAGTCTCTCAGAGCATTGTTGAAACATGAACATTTACATTAAAACATGAACTTAGCATTAAGCTATGTTCATGTTTTAATGTAAACCGATGTGATACTCACAGTGTATGTCGGTAGATAAAAAACCTTAAATAGAGGGCGGATCCAAGATGGCCGACCTGTAGCAGTACACGGCGTTTTCTGAGCTCCTTGGACAGAAATTAAAACTTTTTTTTCCTGCAGCAATTTCTTAGAACATGGGAGGAAAACGCAAACCGAGGGGTGAGCCATACCCTGCAGCCCCTCCGAACGTTTCAGTCTCTGGTCCGATGGATGCACACGTCGTGAGGAAAGACCCGAATGCAGAAGCTCAGCTGCTGGAGAGAGGGGGAGGGGAAGATGAGCTACCCTCTCTCCTTGGCTCGATATCACCCTTGAGCCCTGCTCAAGGAACTCCACCCGGGAATCCGGCTGCAATTTGGAGTTTTCCAGAGTCGGGAGAACGGTCATTGGACCAGGGAGCCCACTGACAGAGCTCTACAGGGTCCGATAAAGGAGAAAATGCGACCTTGAGCCCAGGATTGCCAACAGGGCAGACCAGGGAAGAGAGAGGTACATTGCTGAGGGAGACTGTTGGAGCTGAAGGAGGTGTCCCTGAAAGATTTACATCTGCTGTGGTAAGACCGTCTGTATTCACATTGGAAACTATTTGGGAGACTTTGGTAGACCTGAAAGTCTCCATTATGTTGCAAATTAAATCTTCAAGTGACATAGGAAAAGAATTGGAGGATAAATTCAAAGTGGTGGTCAATTCACAAGTGGATATGGACCAGCAGATTATGACTAATCGGGATAAAATTAAGAATATTGAGTTAACTCAAACCGTGATGATAAAAGAAAGGAAGAATATTTCAATGAAATTGGAGCAGATGGAAAATACAATTAGAAGCAAAAACTTAAGGTTTATAAACTTTCCACTGATTTCTTTAATTTCCCTGAGAGATATCTTTAAAAGGTATCTCCAGGAAGTTCTACATATTGGGGATAACGAAATGCCACCTATTTCAAAGATTTTTTATCTCCCAAAAGTAAAGAGATGAACGGAACAGAATGGAGGACTAACATCTTTGGTTCCTACTGCTGACCAGCCCTTGAATATTTCCACCTTCTTAGAGACCTCAGATACAGAGCTTGCGATACCTGCAACTTTATTTGTGAATTTAACATTGGAACCGGATAGAGATTGGTTATTGAAATGCTGTCTTAGACATAGAAATGATCAGTTTTTAGGATGCAATGTAAGGGTTTTTCCGGACGTAGCCCGGGAAACTCAGAAGAGGAGAAAGGCTTTTCTCCTAATGAGACCCCAGGTGATTCAGATTGGGGGAGGTTTTTTCCTAAAGTTTCCTTGCAAATGCTTGGTCAAGCATAATGGTAATTCTTATGTATTTTATGACCCCCCTTCAGCTGTCTCAGTTCTTGGCAGGGAAAACCCCTATAGGCTCCACAGAACTCAGTGACAATGCACCCGGTTCCTCTTGAAAAGATACCGGTCTTGAATGCTACAGTGAAGGCCTTTATTTCTTGAAGTATTGTTTATCATATTTCTTTAGGTTGTGTATATCCTGCCCTCATATTTTGAGGACTAAAGTCAAAGAAACAATATAAGTTAATATTGCTTGTTTTTCCTTTTTCTTGCTTGTGAACTATGACTCTCTCTTATTTCTTTGTATTTCCATTCAAGAATGTAATCTTGATTAAATATGTAAAATTGCATAAAGAGAAAATAAAAAAAAACCCAACCTTAAATACATAAATAAATAAATAAAAAATAAATAAGTAATAGATTAAATAGTCACACCTCCAATATACACACCAATGAGCTAGTTTTCTTGTTTGCATAACATCAACACAACATCCTTTTAATAAGATAGTATTATAATTTTATCCCATATATTAAGTCTGAGATTCTTGTAAGTCATGTGATTTCTTGTAAATTAAGCATAAATGGCAGGAATGAAACTTAAGGCTGAATTTTGACATACTTTTTAATTTTTGGCCTACATTCTAGCATTTCAGGATATTCTGTCACCTCAGCAACCTTGAATAATTCTATAAGTCTAATCAGTGCAATTTCACAGTGCAGTAATAATAGCTTCATGAAAAACCTTTTTAAAGAAACACTATAAATGTGCTATGGTACACTGGTTGGCAAACACTGATCTAGAGCCCAGTGTAATATTTTCAGAGCTGTCTTTCATAGGTAGGGTTGTTGCCAGGCATCCTGGATCAGGACTGGCCATATTCTGCTTTTTGGCACTTCAGAGTGTACTACATTCAGGTATTGTAGGCATCTCTTTATCCCCAGAGGGCTTATAATCTAAGTTTGTACTTGAGGCAAGAGAGGGTAAAGTGATTTACCCAAGATGACAAGGAGCAGCAGTGGATTTGAACGTAGCTTCCCTGAATTATAACCCCACTGCTCTAACCACCAGGCCACACTGTCCTTGGATGACACTGCCTGCTGATTGGGGTCCTCTTTCAATGATGTAGCTGCAAGTATTGCCCACTTAAAAGCTCAGGAGAGGTCCTGCTGATATAGTGATGAGATGGAGTTCCGACACCCTGATCCCTAATTAGGCAAACTGGGGGCCCCCAGCCTGGTGCCCTGAACAATCACCCATCTTGCCTGCCACTTACTATGGCCCTGGTTGTTGCTGTGTGAGTCCTGGGAGTTTGTGCTGGATTAGTATGGCAGGATTGCTACGTAGGTGCTGGGTGTGTTTTTTTTTCCAGGGTTTTGTGTTGTTTCACAGAGAATCTGATAGTGAAAGGAGTTTGTGTTGCTGTTGTTGAGATGACAGCAGAATCTGAATATTCTTTTTTGCATGGTGAGTAGAATGGAAAACATCCTAATTCTGCTCCTCACTCATTATCAGGGGAGTGTCTGTTTGCAGAACTGAAGGTGCAGAATTTCTTTCGGGGCTCTATCGCATTCTGTATAGTTTTGTGCTAATGATTGACTCCAGACCTCACTCCCGTATAAGAGGACTGGTTGAATGTTTCACTAGGGTTTGTGTTTGTCCAGAGGTTTTTTAGTTGCATATAAAGCTCTTGGAGCTGTTTCTTGCAGTGTCTTTATAGCCAGTTTAAAACTTCCAGATGCACAGGGTGTCAGGCCAAGGTGCTTTAAGCTCAACCACTTGGAGGTCCAAATTCAAAAGCCGTTTGGCCATATTCTTCCACTTATCTGGCTAGAATTTAGCAGGATACAATCTTTGTGTAATCTTTTCCTACATTGCTAGATACATTGCAGCTGGTAAATAACCCTACTGACTGGTTTTGATGTAAATGGGAGTGAGAGCGAGTGTATTGCTGTGGATGATGAATGTATGGATTGTCTTGTGTTTTGACCAATTTTGTCAAGTTATCCAACCAACTCCAAACTATCCATTTAAATCTTTAGTTTAGAATATTCTCTTCTACAAAATGTCTGGATCTGTTCAGTTCTGTACAGCTTGTATCACATTCTGTATGAAGAAGATATATATTTACATGTTCAGATAAGATTCAGGCATTCTAGGGGTGGAATTGGGAGGAGATAAGTTATCCAGCCAGCTCCAATATTCAGAGGCAGCCAGATAAACGTAGCCGGCTAACTTTAGGATATATTCAGCTGCACCACTGAAAATATGGACTAAGTTAGCTGGACAAGTGCACGGCTATCTAGCCAAGCTGACTATGCACCTCTCAGTCATTTAGATAAATCTGAACTCTTTTTTTTTTTTACTTTTCCCTGGCATGTTTAGCTTCTTTCATGCATTCTCTTCCCTTCCCTTCCCTCCCCCTCCACCCACTTAGACTCTGCCCTTGTGTTTACTTCTTCGTCCTCTCTCCACCTGCCCTCCACCCAGCCCTGCCTGAGCGCCGCTGACTCATTCTGTTATTCTCTGCTTTTCCCTGCTGGAGCACAAAATACCTCAGGCATGCGAGGGAAGGGAAAGGAGAATAGGATGGAAGAGACACAAATGTGCCGACCCTCAGCCCTTCCACCCCCCTTTTTGGGCTCTGCGTGTTAAGCGGAGGAAAGTCACTCTGACTATCCCATCTGCTTACCAAATGAGAAGTTATTAATAAGCTCCCTGGTCAGCACTGCTCTGCAACCCAGTGCTCACTAAAATGAGCCATTTGTCAGGCAAAACAGGGGAGAAGGCTGGGAAATGCATCAAAATGTAAATGAGAGGATTTTAATATTTACTAATGTATTACAGGTTACAGATGTATGAGGCATGCGATTCAATCTGACAGCACCCTGCACTGTACCAGGAAAGCAAAGGCTCTGAAGGTACACATGAGCATGTCCAATGGAAATATCTACACCTTAACAACATCCCCTGCCAATGCCGTGTGTACAATATAAATACTCCCACACACATACATTCCCTGCAAATACATGTGCACATGCATACTGTATGTATAATATAAACACACACACACACACACACACATATACAACATTCTCTGTAAATACACATACACATGCATACAGTACATACGATGTAAATACACACATGCATACAAGATCCCTTGCACATATACACACACACACACATGGATACAGTATGTGTAAGGTAAATACATATGCACATACATGATCCCCTGTAAATACATAGGCACATGATACAATATGTACAATATATTCACATGCACATACAAGATCTCCTGCAAACGCACACCATGAGGGCAATATTCAAAGTTGTGCATTATGATGCAAAATTTGCATGTACCTTCTCATATACCCTCATTTATTTATTTTATTTGAGTGTTTTATATACCGTCGTTCCATGTGAGAATCACTAGACCACAAGGGTGTGCAGGGTTGACACTCACACAACGTAGGATGAGTTACAAAGGTAGGCAAGTGTCCAAAAATATTATATATGTATATTTGTATAATTTTCTGGTTGCAAATGCAAAATGCCACTACATTTTTCTTGTTAAAAAATAAAAAGGCCAAAGGGCACACGTCCCTGTAAAATATTCTGTGCGTTGTCTCGGCTTTTAATCCGTACACCTTCTTTACTTCAACACATTATCCTTCAGCTTTCCAAGCCCCAAAGTCAGGCTCGCTGGGCTGTGATTTCTAACTTCCTCCCTGTTATCAGTTTTATGGAAAGGGACAGTATCCGCCCATCAGAATCTCTCCGAGCTCCCTTAATGGTGAATCTTCAAAGGCTTAGTCACGTTAAAAAGACCCTTTCAGCATCTCTGTGGCCCGCGCAGGTGCAGTATGTGCTCTGTAAAGGGAGTTACATATGCATGAATATGCCCGGGCACATGTTAGGGGCGGGCCAGTTTGAGGCTTGCTTGTACATGTGTAATGAGGCATTTTAAAAGCAGCATTCGTGGGAACATCCTCCAACTTACAGGGGTTCATTTACATATGCAACTTTCATTGGGATTATGGGCTTGACCTTTGGTAGGTTGGCTTCTCCGGGTGAGTGGACATAGGAGCAGACTAGGGGGAGGGAGGGATTGTACCAGCAACAGACTAGGACCTACTGGGCCAAACTGAGACACACTTAGGTCAAGCAAGGAGGTCACAGAGTACACTGGGTCATATGGGGAGGGAGTTGGGAAGGAATGTACCTGGCATAGACATGGTCACAAAAGGGGGGGGGAGGGGGGGAGTAAGTGTTCCTGGGATAGACTGGGTAATATTGGGTACTAACTGGGACATTCAGCTTTATGCTGGAGGCTAGAGGAACAGATTGAGGGGAAACAAAGCCACAAAGAGCTATAAAAGGGGGCGGGAGTTTGTGTTACTGGGACATACTGGGCAGTCCTTTTTCAATGTGACTGTAATTGCCCTATGGATACTGAAGTCACTACGGCTAAGGAGTGAGAAGAGCAGTGGAGGAGGAGGAGAAGGTACCCCTTACAGAGAGGAGTAAGTCATGCTCACGTTCAGGTTCAACGAGGAAACCATACTGTACTATACCAGCTGATAGAGTGGGACCTGCAGCCTACCACCTGAAGGGGTCACGCAAGATCACTAACAGCCTGACATTTTTCACCACCGACACCTCCTGGATTCACGTTTGGAATCATGGCCCAGAAGCCGTGGTGGTCCTTTCCTTCTCCTCAACCACCTATTCCCTTGGAGAGGTGGGAACATCTCTCTTAGCTAGTGGCAGTTGTAGTGGTGGCACGAGAGGACCAGCCAAGGGGGCATGTGGAGCTCCAGCCTCGGGCGGTGCCAACCAGGGGCCTGGTGCTGAGGGCTGCATCCAGGGACTCATGAAATAGTATGGAGCCAATAGGGGTCACAACTGGCAGGGGGCATCCTGTGCAGTATCTCCTACCACAGTATAGTCTGAGCATCCATTGCCTCACAAGGGCCCTGCTCCTTCTCCTGCACAACATCCCTGAGGCCCTAGATTTCCTCCCTCACAGCATCCTGGAGGCCATGCTTCACCATACGGAGTCCTGCTATGTTCTCCAACACTCTGACATTGACGTTGAGGAATTGCCTCTTTGCAGGAGTGACCTGCTTCTCTTCTTCAGGAGGAAAGACGAGCTCCTCCTCTGTCAAACTGGCTTCCTGCTGGCCACCTGCAAGATGCCCGAGATCAGGTGACTGTGAAAGGGGAGCGGCCCAGAACGTCCCCTCGTCCTCCTCCTCCATGAGCACCCACCTCTGTGTCCTCCTCAGAGCTATCGGGCAGCACCTGTGAGCACCGTCTTGCTCTTCAGTGGCCCCTTGGTCCTGGCCAATCTGATTCATCACCAGACTACTTCCCTGCAACAATGAAAATAGTACATACTTTAAATACACATGCAATGTAGGTATTTATCTTCACATTCGCCTCTCCATACACCTCTCCACCATCTCTCTGGGAGACCCTCAGAGGCCCACCTAAGCCCACACAGTCCGGGAATCCAAGGGCTCAACCCATGGAGCCCCCAGTCCATTAGTGGTGAAGTTCCAGCTTGCCTCTGTCTCCTTGTGCGCTCCGCCTCCTGGCGGTAGGAGGGTCGTACCAATCCTGCGCCAGGCCAAGAGTCCACCTCCAGCGCAACAGTCAGGGGTAACCCTGTGGACATTGGAAGGCTCCTGCCAAGCACTGCTCAGGCCTTCCTGCACCGATGCATGCTTTTCTACACTAGGAAACTCACGCCCACCAACTGGTGTCCAGCTTGCTTTTGAGCAAGGCTCCTGCCTGCAAGTTATCCCCCAGAGGGGTCACACAATTCTTAGAAATACACCTACAGGCCAAATACAAAACAATACTGGGATTATTAAAGAGGCAACAAATCTATAGGTTAGAAAAGTAAACAAAAGTAAGAGAAATAAGAAAGCGATCTGGTTCTCAAAGGAGGTGGCAGATAAAATAAAAGCAAAAAGAACAGCGTTCAGGAAATATAAAAGATCCCACAAAGAGGAACACAAGGAAGAATATCTGTTAATACTGAGGGAGATGAAGAAAGAAATCCAGAAAGCAAAAAGCCAGGGGGAGGAAAAGGATGGCCAAAGAGGTAAAGTGAGGTGACAAAACATTTTTCAGATACATCAGAGAAAGGTCCAAAGTGGTGAAGTGAAATTGAAAGATGAAAAGGATCAATGTGTGGAGAGCGACAAAGAAATGGCGGAAATATTAAATACTTCAGTTCAGGGGTCACAAAAGAAGACCCTGGAGAAGGACCCTCGCTAGTTGACAGGAATGTGGATGAGGGTGGAGCAGACGAAACTCCATTTACAGTAGAGAATGTATGGGAAGAGCTGGGGAAACTGAAAGTGGACAAAGCCATGGGGCCTGATGAGGTCCATCCCAGGATACTGAGGGAGCTCAGAGATGAGCTGGCGGCTCCGCTGTGTGACCTGTTCAATAGATCCCTGGAAAGTGGACAAAGCCATGGGGCCTGATGAGGTTCATCCCAGGATACTGAGGGAGCTCAGAGATGTGCTGGCGGCTCCGCTGTGTGACCTGTTCAATAGATCCTTGGAAAGTGGACAAAGCCATGGGGCCTGATGAGGTTCATCCCAGGATACTGAGGGAGCTCAGAGATGTGCTGGCGGCTCCGCTGTGTGACCTGTTCAATAGATCCCTGGAAAGTGGACAAAGCCATGGGGCCTGATGAGGTTCATCCCAGGATACTGAGGGAGCTCAGAGATGAGCTGGTGGCTCCGCTGTGTGACCTGTTCAATAGATCCCTGGAAAGTGGACAAAGCCATGGGGCCTGATGAGGTTCATCCCAGGATACTGAGGGAGCTCAGAGATGCTGGTGGCTCCGCTGCGTGACCTGTTCAATAGATCCCTGGAAAGTGGACAAAGCCATGGGGCCTGATGAGGTTCATCCCAGGATACTGAGGGAGCTCAGAGATGCGCTGGCGGCTCCGCTGCGTGACCTGTTCTATAGATCCCTGGAAACGGGAGTGGTGCTGAGTGATTGGAGAAGAGCGGTGGTGGTCCCGCTTCACAAGAGTGGGAGCAGAGAGGAGGCTGGAAATTACAGGCCGGTTAGCCTCACCCCAGTGGTAGGAAAAGTAATGGAGACTCTGCTGAAGGAAAGGATATCTACAATCTGGTAGGTTACTTGACCTGAGCCAACATGGACTCACCAGGGGAAGGTCCTGTCAGATAAATCTGATTGATTTCTTTGATTGGGTGACTAGAGAATTGGATCAGGGAAGAGCACTTGATGTGATTTTCTTGGATTTTAGTAAAGCTTTTGATACAGTCCCACATAGGAGACTCATGAACAAAATGAGAAGCTTGGAAGTGGATGCCAAGGTAGTAGCGTGGATTACAATCTGGTTGACTGATAGGAGACAGCGTGTGATGGTAAATGGAGCCTACTCTGAAGAGAGAGCGGTGTTAAGTGGAGAGCCACAGGGATCAGTATTGGGACCGGTTCTGTTCAGCATCTTTGTGAGTGACCTGGAGGAAGGGATAGAAAGTAAAGTTTGTCTATTTGCGGATGATACTAAGATCTGAAACAGCGTGGACACGATTGAAGGAGTAGAGAGAACGAAAAGTGATTTTAAAAAGTTTGAAGAGTGGTCAAAGATATGGCTGCTGGGATTCAATGCCAAGAAGTGCAGTAATCCAAAAGAGCTTTATGCGATGGAAGGTGAAAGACCAATGTGCACGAACTGGTGTGATAGTGTCTGATGATCTGAAGGTGGCAAAGCAATGTGACAAGGTGATAGCTAAAGCCAGAAGAATGCTGGGCTGCATAGAGAGAGGAATATCGAGTAAGAAAAAGGAGGTGATGATCCCCTTGTACAGGTCCTTGGTGAGGCCTCACCTGGAGTACTGTGCTCAGTTCTGGTGCTCATATATCAAAAAGGATAAAGACAGGATAGAAGTGGTCCAAAGAAGAGTGACCAAAATGGTGAGGGGTCAGCATTGAAAGACTGATGAGGAGAGGCTGAAGGGCCTGAATATGTACATCCTGGAGGAGAGGAGGTGCAGGGGAGATAGGACCTGAATATGGACACCCTGGAGGAGAGGAGGTGCAGGGGAGACAGGACCTGAATATGTACACCCTGGAGGAGAGGAGGTGCAGGGGAGATAGGACCTGAATATGTACACCCTGGAGGAGAGGAAGTGCAGGGGAGATAGGACCTGAATATGTACCCCCTGGAGGAGAGGAGGTGCAGGGGAGATAGGACCTGAATATGGACACCCTGGAGGAGAGGAGGTGCAGGGGAGATAGGACCTGAATATGTACCCCCTGGAGGAGAGGAGGTGCAGGGGAGATAGGACCTGAATATGGACACCCTGGAGGAGAGGAGGTGCAGGGGAGATAGGACCTGAATATGGACACCCTGGAGGAGAGGAGGTGCAGGGGAGACAGGACCTAAATGTGATACCCTGGAGGAGAGGAGGTGCAGGGGAGATAGGACACAGACCTTCAGATATCTGAAAGGTTTTAATGATGCACAATCGACAAACCTTTTCCATTGGAAAGAAATCAGTAGAATTAGGGGTCATGAAATGAAACTCCAGGGAGGAAGACTCAGAACCAATCTCAGGAAATATTTCTTCACTGAGAGGGTGGTGGATGCCTGGAATGCCCTTCTGGAAGAGGTGGTGAAGACAAAAATAGGGAAGGAATTCAAAAGGGGCGTGGGATAAACACTGGATCCCTGGTTGGAAATAAATAAAAGAGTGCATGGGGGTAACTTGCTGGAGTGGCAGTTCCTACCCTTAACAAATAAGTCTTGAAACTGTAATGCAGCTCCATCATTACTCTCTGCTTCAATGGCAGTGGGAAAAGGGGAATTGGATTCAGAGAGCAACCGACGAGGGCCCTGACTTTTACGGTTTGGAGAACAAATAAACATGGCTGTAACTAGTTGATGCAGTGCTTACTACCTTTAGTCACTATGCCTGATACTTTTGATGCAACTGCAACATTGCTCTCTGCTTTCACGGCAATGGATGAGAGATATTGGATTCAAACAGAATCTGAGGGCCCTGAATTTATGGTCTGGGAAACTGATAAGCATGCAGCACATACTGGCATAAGCTTGCTGGGAAGACTGGGTGGATCATTTCATCCTTTTCTGCTGTCCTTTCTATGTTTCTATTTTTCTATCAATCAACCAATCACAGGACAGAGCTAACAAATAAAAAAGTTAACACAAGAACATAAGAACATGCCATACTGGGTCAGACCAAGGGTCCATCAAGCCCAGCATCCTGTTTCCAACAGAGGCCATTCCAGGCCATAAGAACCTGGCAAGTACCCAAAAACTAAGTCTATTCCATGTAACCATTGCTAATGGCAGTGGCTATTCTCTAAGTGAACTTAATAGCAGGTAATGGACTTCTCCTCCAAGAACTTATCCAATCCTTTTTTAAACACAGCTATACTAACTGCACTAACCACATCCTCTGGCAACAAATTCCAGAGTTTAATTGTGCGTTGAGTAAAATAGAATTTTCTCCAATTAGTCTTAAATGTGCTACTTGCTAACTTCATGGAGAGCCCCCTAGTCCTTCTATTATCCGAAAGAGTAAATAACCGATTCACATCTACCCGTTCTAGACCTCTCATGATTTTAAACACCTCTATCATATCCCCCCTCAGCCGTCTCTTCTCCAAGCTGAAAAGTCCTAACCTCTTTAGTCTTTCCTCATAGGGGAGCTGTTCCATCCCCTTTATCATTTTGGTTGCCCTTCTCTGTACCTTCTCCATCACAATTATATCTTTTTTGAGATGCGGCGACCAGAATTGTACACAGTATTCAAGGTGCGGTCTCACCATGGAGCGATACAGAGGCATTATGACATTTTCCGTTTTATTCACCATTCCCTTTCTAATAATTCCCAACATTCTGTTTGCTTTTTTGACTGCCGCAGCACACTGAACCGACTCCACCTCCTGAGTCAGCTGGGAGGCGTTTTAAGAGATGCTGTGCCTCTGCTGAGATTGAGCAATCCCTTTTACCACCAAGATGGTGAGGAGAGCGGAGGGGCTGATCCAGCCTCTTCGAGGGCTCTGAGAGAGCTGCTGGCCAACTATCTGGGTCCAGAAAAGGCCAGGCACACTCTGGCTAATTGTCCCTCCCCCTGCTGTGACATCATAGAGACTCCACCTCCCGAGTCAGCTGGGAGGTGGCGCACCATAAGGGCACGCTCAAGAGGAATACCCCTTAGTGCACCCCTTTGTGAGTTTTTATTAGTCCTTGTTAGGGTGTTGGTCATTTGGTTAAGATGTGCTAGGGTCAGGTTTCCATTCCACGGGTGTGGGGTAGATTTTTATAAGGGGTATAAAAAGCAGACGGGAGTTAGTTGGTTATCTAAAGTGGGATGTGAGGATAATATAGAAATGGTGAAAGAAGTGAAATATTTGTTATTACATATTCGGTCGCTGTGTAACAAGTTCACTGTAGTACATGATATGATTGTGTTAGAGGAGGTTGATATACAATTTTTCACAGAAACACGGTTGTGTGATAATGCCACAATTTTGCCTGGTGGGATTTAATGTTCTATCTGCTCATAGACAGGCAGGGCGGTGGCAGTCATTTTTAGAGATGATTGGTTTTTAGATCAAGTACTATCACAGCCTATAGAGGGATGTGAGTACTTATTCAGAGGGAAATATCAGGTTGGGCTTTTACTGTTAAATTTACTTCCAGGTGTAATCGTAGGGAAGATGCAGGAGGTGTTGGGATTTTTGCAGCTTATTGTAGTAAGAGATTTAACATTCATGTTGAAAATGAGGCTTGTAGGACAGCCCAGGATTTTTTGGATATGTTATCTTCCTTTGGGCTGATTCAGAGAGTGGGTTTTCCAACACATTGCTTCAGCCACACATTAGATAGATTTGGTGGTTGGTGCTGCAGCTATGGTGGAATCGGGGAAGTTAAGGTCAAATGGTCTGATCATTGGTTTTTCCTACCTGGGTCTTGGGCTTAGTCAAGATTCGCGGAATAAAAAGCAAAGCGTGATTTGAGGTAAATTCGATGAGAATTTGTTTTATTTGGAATGGGGGGAGGAAATGCACTGTTAGAGAATGGGCAGGTGGCGGATGTGCTGGGCCGGTGGGATTCCTCTATTAAGCACGTGTTGGATAGGATTGTCCCAGAGAAACAGAGGGGGGCCTCTGCACCTTGCTTTTCACCACGTTTGAATAAACATAGACAAGAAGAACATAAACTGGAAAGAGACTGGATAAATCTCATGCATAGGAAGATAAATTACGTTAGCATAAAACTGTGAATAGATATGTTATCGAAGTTAGATACGGAAAAAAGTTGTTTCTGAGAACCAAGATTGAGAAAGCAGAGAGTGGCGACCATCAGAAGTGTTTCAGATCGCACAGTCTTCCTTGGGGGGAGATTGTAGTCCTAAATTGGAGATTCCAGAGGTGCTGAATGGGGATAGCTTTGTGTGTTTTTGGCGTAAGAAAATTCAGGATAGTGGTGAATTGATTAGGCAGAAGTTGTTTGTGGCAGTTGAAAAGGAGAAGTGGGTTTAGAATGTGGTGAGTTTGATATTCAAAAGGATAGGAAGATTGTTTTAGAGTTTGATAAGGTGGGTAGCCTTGAATTACAAATTACACTGAAAGGTTGTAACGTGACTACTTGTAAATTGGATCCCTGTCCCTCGTTTTTGATTAATGTTTTACCAAGGCTACAGCTGTTGATTAATGCATCCCTGGAGGATGGTATTTTGCCCCGGGCCTTTGAAACAGTCTGTGGTGACTCCCATTTTGAAACGGATTTTGTTGGGTAAATGTAACTGTGCTAGCTATCGTCCTATCTCTAATTGTCCTTTTCTAGCTAATGTTTTGGAGACGGTGGTGTGTTCTAAGTTGTCTGAGTAGTTGGAAGAAGAGAGGGTGTTAGATAGATGTCAGTCTAGGTTTAGAAAGGGAGTGAGTACAGAAGGAGATAGATACTGCGATATAGGGATAAGGGAGTGCCTAGAGTGGTGATACTATGAGATCTCTCTAGTGCTTTTCATATGGTAGACCATAGGTTACTTTTAGAAAGATGTAAACAATTAGACTTTGGAAGAAACGTTTGCGATTGGTTATCTTCTTTCTTGACCGGACGGTCCTCGGTGATGTGTGTGATTTGCGTGTGTGTGTGTGGGGGGGGGGTGTCTAAATCATATAGATTAGATTGTGGGGTACCACAGGGTTCCCCTTTGTCTCCTCTGTTGTTTAATCTTTTTTTGCAGCCTTTGGGTGCTCTTATTTGGGAACAGGGGTTTGATGGATTTATCTATGCTGATGATGTGCAATTAGGGGTAGATTTTCAAAGGGTTAGGCACGTAATATACGTGCCTAACCCCTGAAAACCTACCCCTGCGTGCGCCGAGCTTATTTTGCATAGGCTCGGCGGTGCGCGCAAGCCCCGGGACACGCATATGTCCCGGAGCGTTAAAAAATGGGCGGTCTGGGGCGGGGCCGGGGGTGGGGCGGAGGTCTGGGGGGCGGTCCGGGGGCGGACCCGAGTCCTCTGGCACAGTGGCCGTGCCGGAGGTTCGTGCACCGGCAGCTGGCCGGAGCTCGCAAGTTGGCAGGCGTAACTTGGCGAAATAAGGTAGGGGGGATTTAGGTAGGGCTGGGGGGTGGGTTAGATAGGGGAAGGGAGGGAAAGGTGGGGGGGGGGGCGGAGCTAAAAAAAGTTTCCCTCCAAGGCCGCTCTGATTTCGGGAGGGAATGGAGAAAGCCATCGGGGCTCCCCTTGGGCGCGGCGCGCGCAAGGTGCACAAGTGCACCCTGGATTTTATAATATGCGGGTGGTAGCGCACGCATGTTATAAAATCGGGTGTACATTCGTGTGCGCCGGGTAGCGCGCACACGAATGTACCCCATGCGCGTAGGATTTAAAATTGGCCCCTTCATTTTTGTTGTGTCTGAATCATCATCTAGAATGAATGGAGGGCTCCATAACCTATCGGGATGGTTTGTCTCTGAAAAGCTTTCAGTAGATGTGGAGAAGACAGAATGGTTGCACATAGGGAGAGAGAGCGTTTCAAAGGAAGTTATCGATCTGCAGAAAGGGGAAGTGGTAGATGAAAGAAGTAAAAAAGTGAGGAATTTAGCAGTGTTATTAAGGATGCGCATATTTCTGCGGCGGTGCAGAGGTTTGGTTCCGGCTTAGACAGTTGAGGAGACCTTGACATTTCTTAGAGGCACCGGTTATTAGGTTGGTGGTTCAGGCGTTAGTCTGTCCAATATCAGATTATGGCAATGCTGTATTGGGGGATCTCCCAAAACAGTGTATGACACGTTTACGGATTGTAGAAAATATGGCTGCACGTTTGATTTTTGGTCTTTCCCATAGAGAGAGTGCAACACTATTATTAGTTACCTGTCGAAGTCAGGGCAAATGTTAAGTTATTGACTCTCATGTTTAAGGCAAGAAATGGGGAGGGATGCAGGGTATGTACAGGAAAAGATCGGGTGTTACGTCTCTGCACGTAATTTATGCTCTAAATCAGCGGCACTAGTCTTGGTCCCATTTAGACAGGATATCTGTGAGGTGTCTAAGAGGAAAAGGAGGTTCTCAGCTGTGGAACTCAGCACCTTTGGAGGTGAAGGCGGAAGAGAACGATCCCAGCTTCAGGAGAGAGGTAAAGGCTTGGCTGTTTCCATCGTGGCTCGGGCAGATTTTACGTTGTGAGTGGTATGGACAGGTTTGGGATGTTTTGAATGTCATAGAGATGCTGTGGTGTGAGTAGCTCATTAGTATGCACCGTGATATCATATCCTTGCTGCAATGTGACTGGTTTATTGGCACAGTCTGTGATGTCATAGAGATGCTGTGGTTTGAGTAGCTCATTAGTATGCACCGTGATATCATAGCCATGCTGCAATGTGACTGGTTTACTGGCACAGTTTGTGATGTCATAGAGATGCTGTGGTTTGAGTAGCTCATTAGTGTGCACCGTGATATCATAGCCATGCTGCAATGTGACTGGTTTATTGGCACAGTTTGTGATGTCATAGAGATGCTGTGGTGTGAGTAGCTCATTAGTATGCACCGTGATATCATAGCCATGCTGCAAAGTGACTGGTTTATTGGCACAGTTTGTGATGTCATAGAGATGCTGTGGTTTGAGTAGCTCATTAGTGTGCACCGTGATATCATAGCCTTGCTGCAATGTGACTGGTTTATTGGCACAGTCTGTGATGTCATAGAGATGCTGTGGTTTGAGCAGCTCATTAGTGTGCACTGTGATATCATAGCCATGCTGCAATGTGACTGGTTTATTGGCACAGTCTGTGATGTCATAGAGATGCTGTGGTTTGAGCAGCTCATTAGTGTGCACTGTGATATCATAGCCATGCTGCAATCTGACTGGTTTATTGACACAGTCTGTGATGTCATAGAGATGCTGTGGTGTGAGTAGCTCATTAGTGTGCACCGTGATATCATAGCCATGCTGTAATGTGACTGGTTTATTGGCACAGTCTGTGATGTCATAGAGATGCTGTGGTGTGAGTAGCTCATTAGTGTGCACTGTGATATCATAGCCATGCTGCAATCTGACTGGTTTATTGACACAGTCTGTGATGTCATAGAGATGCTGTGGTGTGAGTAGCTCATTAGTGTGCACCGTGATATCATAGCCATGCTGTAATGTGACTGGTTTATTGGCACAGTTTGTGATGTCATAGAGATGCTGTGGTTTGAGAAAGCTCATTAGTGTGCACTGTGATATCATAGCCTTGCTGCAATGTGACTGGTTTATTGGCACAGTCTGTGATGTCATAGAGATGCTGTGGTGTGAGTAGCTCATTAGTATGCACCATGATATCATAGCCATGCTGCAATGTGACTGGTTTATTGGCACAGTCTGTGATGTCATAGAGATGCTGTGGTTTGAGTAGCTCATTAGTATGCACCGTGATATCATAGCCTTGCTGCAATGTGACTGGTTTATTGGCACAGTCTGTGATGTCATAGCGATGCTGTGGTTTGAGCAGCTCATTAGTGTGCACTGTGATATCATAGCCATGCTGCAATGTGACTGGTTTATTGGCACAGTCTGTGATGTCATAGAGATGCTGTGGTGTGAGTAGCTCATTAGTGTGCACTGTGATATCATAGCCTTGCTGCAATGTGACTGGTTTATTGGCACAGTCTGTGATGTCATAGAGATGCTGTGGTGTGAGTAGCTCATTAGTGTGCACTGTGATATCATAGCCTTGCTGCAATGTGACTGGTTTATTGGCACAGTTTGTGATGTCATAGAGATGCTGTGGTGTGAGTAGCTCATTAGTGTGCACTGTGATATCATAGCCATGCTGCAATGTGACTGGTTTATTGGCACAGTCTGTGATGTCATAGAGATGCTGTGGTGTGAGTAGCTCATTAGTGTGCACTGTGATATCATAGCCTTGCTGCAATGTGACTGGTTTATTGGCACAGTTTGTGATGTCATAGAGATGCTGTGGTGTGAGTAGCTCATTAGTGTGCACTGTGATATCATAGCCATGCTGCAATGTGACTGGTTTATTGGCACAGTCTGTGATGTCATAGCGATGCTGTGGTTTGAGCAGCTCATTAGTGTGCACTGTGATATCATAGCCATGCTGCAATGTGACTGGTTTATTGGCACAGTCTGTGATGTCATAGAGATGCTGTGGTTTGAGCAGCTCATTAGTATGCAGTGTGATATCATAGCCATGCTGTAATGTGACTGGTTTATTGGCACAGTCTGTGATGTCATAGAGATGCTGTGGTTTGAGCAGCTCATTAGTATGCAGTGTGATATCATAGCCATGCTGCAATGTGACTGGTTTAGAGAAGCAGAGATAAGATTTAGCCTGATAGGAAGGTTAATACCTGGAGCTTAACTGAAGATAGGGACACTTTAACTAGCTGGGTAAATCTGCAAGAAGAAGAATCGAGGCCTAAATCCAGCTAGAAAAGAAAAGCAGTGGGGTGGGTGGGTGAGGGGTGGAGTGGAAGGGAAGAAAGGCTCCTCGCGAGCTCACGCTGAGCTGTGATTGGCTGGTTAGAGCTGACAGGGGGGCACATGGCAAGAGATACATATCCCAGGGTCTCCGGCAGTGAGTACAGACAGGGATAGCTTATTGTTAAAATGTAACTGGGACTCTGCTAGTACAGGAAGGGAGATGTGTGGAGCACAAGGGTAGCAGAGAAAATAGAAGGGGTAGTTATCTGAGAGGGTAGTGGCTGCCACTGGCAATCACGTCAAAAACTGCAAAAACCCCCAAGTAATGTGAATGGCATTTAGCATTTTTAAAGCTTGCCACCTAAGTGGCTGGATTGAGTGGCCTTCTCCCAGCCGCTGGTACAGGCCTGGCCTGGCGCCGCATCACTCACAGCTCAGGGACAAAGGCAATGAGACGTAAAGGCGCTGCCATCATCACCTGGTACCTCCTTCTCCCTGAAAGATGGTGCGGCAAGCGAAGGGGGGAGAGAGAGGGAGGAACGGGAGCAAAATGCAAGCAGAGAGCGGCCTTCAGACTCACTCAGCGCCTGCACCTCTGCCTACCCGCCCAGGACTCAGTGCCACAAAATTATAGGTGCCCGACATGTTTATGGGGCTGCTGTCCACGCAAGCCATTAATAATCCGGCAGCGGTGATTCCCCGGCGGACGCTCCATAACGACACCAACCCCCCCAGAAATAAAATAAAGAAACTAACTCGACAGCTTAGCTAAATGTATCCTCAGCAGAGGACTAGCACTTGGCTTTCTCGGTGGCAGCACTGGGGATGATTTCCCCTGTGCACAGCTTTAAATAATGTCAGGACTCCGAGTCAGTCTGCAGAATAATCAGTCCCTCTTTAAACCGAGGTGGCAGGATGATTTATCCATGCTTCCCCAGCCAGACCGGGGCCTTAACGAATTGTGTCCTGTGAGGGAAATGATGCATTAGTGGGAGCGAAGGTGAATGTTACGGGGAGGGGGGGGGGGCTCGGGGAGGGGAGGCTGAGAAGCAACAGGAGGATGAGAAAGAGAAGCCGAGGGAAGGATGGAGGCACAGGGGGTGAGCAGGAGGGGTGGAGAAGGGGGGGGGGGGATAGGAGCAGGAGGGGAGGAGGCTGTGAGGAGGAAGGTACCTGGACAAGGGGGGGGGGGGGGGGGGGGGGGGGGGTGGAGGCAGGAGTGGAGGACGTGCCGAGGAGGAGATGAAAGCTGTGGGAGAAGATACCTGCCGGGGGGATGAACAAGTGAGAAAAAGCAGAGGAATGGGGAGCTGAGCTATCTAGTACTGCATCACTTATAAATTAATATTAATCTTTGGTAACTCAAGTCTACTTTGTGGAAATCCCTACTGCATGAGAAAAGTGTGATTCATTGGCATCTGGGAATTGCCTGGATTGTTCAGTCTGCTGCAAGGTTATTTGTTTTACTGCTCTGTACATTTTTCTTTGGCTAGTGTTACAAGTGGCTTTGTGAAAATCTTGTCCCTTGCTTCAGTTTTTCTGATATTATTTGCCCCAGATCTGTTAATGGCACATTACTGAAAAGCTCTTAAACATAAGTGAAAGAAGGTACCCACTCCGTGATAATCCAGTGACGAGATCAGGACAGGAGGAATGCTCACCTCCTCACAGACACCTGTCCCAGAGACAGAGCCCTCCAGTGATGGAGCCTGCCCTGACCCCGAGATAGAGCCCTCCAGTAATGGAGCCTGCCCTGTCCCAGAGACAGAGCCCTCCAGTGATGGAGCCTGACCTGTCCCAGAGACAGAGCCCTCCAGTGATGGAGCCTGCCCTGACGCAGAGATAGAGCCCTCCAGTCATGGAGCCTGCCCTGACCCCGAGATAGAGCCCTCCAGTGATGGAGCCTGCCCTGTCCCAGAGACAGAGCCCTCCAGTGATGGAGCCTGACCTGTCCCAGAGACAGAGCCCTCCAGTCATGGAGCCTGACCTGTCCCAGAGACAGAGCCCTCCAGTCATGGAGCCTGCCCTGACCCCAAGATAGAGCCCTCCAGTGATGGAGTCTGACCTGTCCCAGAGACAGAGCCCTCCAGTCATGGAGCCTGCCCTCTCCCAGAGATAGAGCCCTCCAGTCATGGAGCCTGCCCTGTCCCAGAGATAGAGCCCTCCAGTGATGGAGCCTGCCTTGTCCCAGAGACAGAGCCCTCCAGTGATGGAGCCTGACCTGTCCCAGAGACAGAGCCCTCCAGTGATGGAGCCTGACCTGTTCCAGAGACAGAGCCCTCCAGTGATGGAGCCTGACCTGTCCCAGAGACAGAGCCCTCCAGTGATGGAGCCTGACCTGTTCCAGAGACAGAGCCCTCCAGTGATGGAGCCTGACCTGTCCCTGAGACAGAGCCCTCCAGTGATGGAGCCTGACCTGTCCCAGAGACAGAGCCCTCCAGTGATGGAGCCTGACCTGTCCCTGAGACAGAGCCCTCCAGTGATGGAGCCTGACCTGTCCCAGAGACAGAGCCCTCCAGTGATGGAGCCAGCCCTGACAACGAGATAGCGCCCTCCAGTCGTGGAGCCTGCCCTCTCCAAGAGATGGTGCCCTCCAGAGATGGAGTTTGACCTGTCCCAGATAGCCCTCCCCTCATCCTCTGAAATGGAGCCTGATGTATTAGGGACGTTACCTTCCCTTGAAACCTTAAAGAAGTCTAGCCCTGGTAGGTTGAATGAGTGAACGAGGGGAGTTGTGCCTCAGATAGAAGTCCATCTTCTTAGAAGAGATTCTGAGGAGAGGGTTGAGGAGGTACCGTCCCTCTTTCTCACTCTGACACGTGCTGACTCTAACAGGCCACCCGGAACCTGCAAACTGAGTTCCTTTGGGCTTGTGTTCAGAAATTGATAAAGATATTCTCCCTGTTTCAGGGGAGCAGCTAGGGGCAAAGGGAAGGGTCTTCCCCTCTCTAGCCCTTCCCGTCACCTTGAAGAACCCTCTTTTTCTTTGCTTTTGTGGAGGTAACTAAGAGTTTTCTTCCCCGATCTCAGCCCTGTGGGGTAACAAGGAGCAGGGTCTCCGCACCCTCCCTGGACTCTGGAGGGGCTCTTCAGTCTGAGATAGGTGGGTCAGCAGGCAGGTGGTTTCATGGCTTTGTATCCTGAGCGGAGAGGTGTGAGGCAGCACAAGAGCTTCCACATGGGGAGTAATAATCATCTTATTGCCGTAAAATGGATGGTGGGAAGATTGCTGAGAGCTGGAAGGTAATGGTGGACAGAGCCTGGAGAGACTGACGTAAGAATTATTCAGGAAAGAGGAGGGGTCTGTCTTACCCAGTGACCCCTCTGCAGGGACAGCTGAATACCACCGGCCCCCACTGCAGCTGGCGATATAAAAGGCGTCTCACATAGCCAGGCGGATGCAGCAATGAGGCACTTCTGTGTTCTGTGGTAAATCTCTCCCAGGCCTGACAATGTCAGAGTGCTCCGGGGGGACTCTGGCCGGCCGAGCTCCGACGGTGCAGAATCAATCTCTTTCATTAATAAATGCAAAGTAACAAACCTGAATTGAGTTCAGCACTGCAGGGATGCAACAAATAACACAGTGGGACCGAGGAGCGCAGTGCAGGGATGCAACAAATAACACAGTGGGACCGAGGAGCGCAGTGCAGGGATGCAACAAATAACACAGGGGAACCGAGGAGCACAGTGCAGGGATGCAACAAATAACACAGGAGGATTGAGGAGCGCAGTGCAGGGATGCAACAAATAACACAGGGGGACCGAGGAGCGCGGTGCAGGGATGCAACAAATAACACAGGGGGGACTGAGGAGGACAGTGCAGGGATGCAACAAATAACACAGGGGAACCGAGGAGCGCAGTGCAGGGATGCAACAAATAACACAGGGGAACCGAGGAGCGCAGTGCAGGGATGCAACAAATAACACAGTGGAACTGAAGGGCGCAGTGCAGGGATGCAACAAATAACACAGGGGGACAGAGGAGTGCAGTGCAGGGATGCAACAAATAACACAGTGGGACTGAAGGGCGCAGTGCAGGGATGCAACAAATAACACAGTGGTACTGAGGGGTGCAGTGCAGAGATGCAACAAATAACACAGGGGGATCGAGGAGCACAGTGCAGGGATGCAACAAATAACACAGGGGTCCGAGGTGCACAGTGCAGGGATGCAACAAATAACACAGGAGGATTGAGGAGCGCAGTGCAGGGATGCAACAAATAACACAGGGGGACCGAGGAGCGCGGTGCAGGGATGCAACAAATAACACAGGGGGGACTGAGGAGGACAGTGCAGGGATGCAACAAATAACACAGGGGAACCGAGGAGCGCAGTGCAGGGATGCAACAAATAACACAGGGGAACCGAGGAGCGCAGTGCAGGGATGCAACAAATAACACAGGGGGACAGAGGAGTGCAGTGCAGGGATGCAACAAATAACACAGTGGGACTGAAGGGCGCAGTGCAGGGATGCAACAAATAACACAGTGGGACTGAGGGGTGCAGTGCAGAGATGCAACAAATAACACAGGGGGATCGAGGAGCACAGTGCAGGGATGCAACAAATAACACAGGGGTCCGAGGTGCACAGTGCAGGGATGCAACAAATAACACAGGGGTCCGAGGTGCACAGTGCAGGGATGCAACAAATAACACAGGGGGACCAAGGAGCACAGTGCAGGGATGCAACAAATAACACAGTGAGACTGAGGGGCGCAGTGCAGGGATGCAACAAATAACACAGTGGGACTGAACGGCGCAGTGCAGGGAAGCAACAAATAACACATGGGGACCGAGGAGTGCAGTGCAGGGCCACAACAAATAACACAGGGGGACAGAGGAGCTCAGTGCAGGGATGCAACAAATAACTCAGGGGGACCGAGGAGTGCAGTGCAGGGCCACAACAAATAACACAGGGGGACCGAGGAGTGCAGTGCAGGGATGCAACAAATAACTCAGGGGGACCGAGGAGTGCAGTGCAGGGATGCAACAAATAACTCAGGGGGACTGAGGAGTGCAGTGCAGGGCCACAACAAATAACACAGGGGGACCGAGGAGTGCAGTGCAGGGATGCAACAAATAACACAGGGGGACCGAGGAGCGCAGTGCAGGGATGCAACAAGTAAAACAGGGGAACCGAGGAGCACAGTGCAGAGATGCAATAAATAACACAAGGGGACCGAGGGGTGCAGTGCAGGGATGCAACTCATAACACATTGAGACCGAGGGGCACAGTGCAGGGATGCAACAAGTAAAACAGGGGAACCGAGGAGCACAGTGCAGAGATGCAATAAATAACACAAGGGGACCGAGGGGTGCAGTGCAGGGATGCAACAAATAACACAGGGGGACTGAGGGGCGCAGTGCGGGGATGCAACAAATAACACAGTGGGAGTGAGGGGTGCAGTACGGGATGCAACAAATAACACAGGGGGACTGAGGGGCGCAGTGCGGGGATGCAACAAATAACACAGGGGGAGTGAGGGGTGCAGTATGGGATGCAACAAATAACACAGAGAGACTGAGGGGTGCAGTGCAGAAATGCAACAAATAACATAGGGGGACTGAGGGGCGCAGTGCAGGGATGCACAAATAACACAGTGAGACTGAGGGGCGCAGTGCAGGGATGCAACAAATAACGCAGGGGGACTGAGGGGCGCAGTGCGGGATGCAACAAATAACACAGAGAGACTGAGTGGCCAGCCGGCAGGAAAGTGCCGAACTGCAGACGAGCATTGCAGTCAGTGACCACCTGTGCAGAGAGCAAGGTCAGGTCACCTCTGAGCATCGCCGCAAGATAGAGGGAGGCCCACCGGCACTGTGAGGAGAGACCATGGAGAGGGCTTCCATTACCGGTAACATGCGTGTGACTGGAAATGAGCCCCTCAGGACATGGAAGGAGTCAGAGTGGGGGCAGGAGCAGGAGCTGCTGTATCCACTGAGAACTTCAATTCCTCTCTCCTTGCACCCGACGTTGACGTCCTGCCCCAGGATGGCGATGGTGGTGGTGGTGGTGCCCAGAAGAGAAAGCGCCTGCAGAATAATCTCCTCTCCTGCAGTGCTGGGCTGAAGGACGCTGCAAAGGACTAGCAGAGGCTCAGAAGCGGCTGATTGAATATTCATGGGGTGAAGATTGCTTCCTCCTTCAGCCCTGAGTGGAACATGCAAGCCGGTGACCTGCAGGCCCTGCGCCTCAGGCAGAGAGCAGCCTGTCTGTCCTCCCCGAGCCCACCAGTGTCAGCTCTGACAGCAGCAAACTCCTTCTCCAGGAAAATGCAGCCCTTTCTGTGCGGGCAGCTGGGCAGCGCAGCGCAGGGTACTGCCAGCCTGCAGGGAGCCTCGCCCTCGTCTCCAGCTTGTAACCTGTCTGGGGCGCGGAGCTCCCTGACCCCACATCCTGCACTAAGTGCAACTGCACCACCGGGTTGCTGGTTTTGTTGTTCTTGTACAGTGCTGTGTACACTGAAGCGAGCGCAGCAGAAAGATCCTAACCAAGCCTCTGTGTCTTTTATGTTCTGCAGACCTCAGACTGTGACTTATGTAGCAGAGGCCTGCAGTGTGATTCACAGGAGGGGACTCTCCCTCTCCCCACCATCCCCCATACTGCCTCCCACCTCATCTCTCCCATGCCTTCTCCCCTATAATCCTTCCCCAACACTCTTTCCTCCCATCATCCCCACACTCACTCCCCAAACCCTCTCCCATCATCACTCTCACACCCTCTCTCCTCACCATCACCCCACGCCCTCTCCCCTTGTCATCCCCTCCACTGCACTTTCTCACTGTCATCCTTCCCATGCTCTCTCCCATCATCATTCCCACACATACTCTCCCACTATCATCCTTCTCATGCTCTCTCCCATCATCATTCCCACACACACTCTCCCACTATCATCCTTCCCATGCTCTCTCCCATCATCATTCCCACACACACTCTCCCACTATCATCCTTCCCATGCTCTCTCCTGTCATCATTCCCCCACACTCTCTCACTATCATCCTTCCCATGCTCTCTCCTGTCATCATTCCCCCACACACTCTCCCACTATCATCCTTCTCATGCTCTCTCCCATCATCATTCCCACACACACTCTCCCACTATCATCCTTCCCATGCTCTCTGCCATCATCATTCCCACACACACTCTCCCACTATCATCCTTCCCATGCTCTCTGCCATCATCATTCCCACACACACTCTCCCACTATCATACTTCCCATGCTCTCTCCTGTCATCATTCCCACACACACTCTCCCACTATCATCCTTCTCATGCTCTCTCCCATCATCATTCCCACACACACTCTCCCACTATCATCCTTCCCATGCTCTCTCCCATCATCATTCCCACACACACTCTCCCACTATCATCCTTCCCATGCTCTCTCCCGTCATCATTCCCGCACACACTCTCCCACTATCATCCTTCCCATGCTCTCTCCCATCATCATTCCCGCACACAATCTCCCACTATCATCCTTCCCATGCTCTCTCCCATCATCATTCCCGCACACACTCTCTCACTGTCATCCTTCCCATGCTCTCTCCCATCATCATTCCCACACACACTCTCTCACTATCATCCTTCCCATGCTCTCTCCCATTATCATTCCCGCACACACTCTCCCACTATCATCCTTCCCATGCTCTCTCCCATTATCATCCTTCCCATGCTCTCTCCCATCATCATTCCCGCACACACTCTCCCACTATCATCCTTCCCATGCTCTCTCCTATCATCATTCCCACACACACTCTCTCACTATCATCCTTCCCATGCTCTCTCCCATCATCATTCCCGCACACACTCTCCCACTATCATCCTTCCCATGCTCTCTCCCATCATCATTCCCGCACACACTCTCCCACTATCATCCTTCCCATGCTCTCTCCCATCATCATTCCCACACACACTCTCCCACTATCATCCTTCCCATGCTCTCTCCCATCATCATTCCCGCACACACTCTCCCACTATCATCCTTCCCATGCTCTCTCCCATCATCATTCCTGCACACACTCTCCTACTATCATCCTTCCCATGCTCTCTCCCATCATCATTCCTGCACACACTCTCCCACTATCATCCTTCCCATACTCTCTCCCATCATCCTTCCCGCACACTCTCTCCCACTATCATCCTTCCCATGCTCTCTCCCATCATCATTCCCACACACACTCTCCCACTATCATCCTTCCCATGCTCTCTCCCATCATCATTCCCGCACACACTCTCCCACTATCATCATTCCCGCACACACTCTCCCACTATCATCCTTCCCATGCTCTCTCCCATCATCATTCCCGCACACACTCTCTCACTATCATCCTTCCCATGCTCTCTCCCATCATCATTCCCACACACACTCTCTCACTATCATCCTTCCCATGCTCTCTCCCATTATCATTCCCGCACACACTCTCCCACTATCATCCTTCCCATGCTCTCTCCCATTATCATCCTTCCCATGCTCTCTCCCATCATCATTCCCGCACACACTCTCCCACTATCATCCTTTCCATGCTCTCTCCTATCATCATTCCCATGCTCTCTCCCATCATCATTCCTGCACACACTCTCCCACTATCATCCTTCCCATGCTCTCTCCCATCATCATTCCCGCACACACTCTCCCACTATCATCCTTCCCATGCTCTCTCCCATCATCATTCCCACACACACTCTCCCATTATCATCCTTCCCATGCTCTCTCCCATTATCATCCTTCCCATGCTCTCTCCCATCATCATTCCCGCACACACTCTCCCACTATCATCCTTCCCATGCTCTCTCTTATCATCATTCCCACACACACTCTCTCACTATCATCCTTCCCTTGCTCTCTCCCATCATCATTCCTGCACACACTCTCCCACTATCATCCTTCCCATGCTCTCTCCCATCATCCTTCCCGCACACACTCTCCCACTGTCATCCTTCCCATGCTCTCTCCCATCATCCTTCCCGCACACTCTCTCCCACTATCATCCTTCCCATGCTCTCTCCCATTATCATTCCCGCACACACTCTCCCACTATCATCCTTCCCATGCTCTCTCCCATTATCATCCTTCCCATGCTCTCTCCCATCATCATTCCCGCACACACTCTCCCACTATCATCCTTCCCATGCTCTCTCCCATCATCATTCCTGCACACACTCTCCTACTATCATCCTTCCCATGCTCTCTCCCATCATCATTCCTGCACACACTCTCCCACTATCATCCTTCCCATGCTCTCTCCCATCATCCTTCCCGCACACTCTCTCCCACTATCATCCTTCCCATGCTCTCTCCCATTATCATTCCCGCACACACTCTCCCACTATCATCCTTCCCATGCTCTCTCCCATTATCATCCTTCCCATGCTCTCTCCCAGCATCATTCCCGCAACACTCTCCCAATATCATCCTTCCCTTGTTTTCTCCCATCATCAACAACCCTAGGCTCTCTCCCCTCATCATCCCCTCCAGTGCACTTTCTCACTATCATCCTTCCCATGCTCTCTCCTGTCATCATTCCCCCACACACTCTCCCACTATCATCCTTCCCTTGTTTTCTCCCATCATCAACAACCCTAGGCTCTCTCCCCTCATCATCCCCTCCACTGCACTCTCTCCCATCATCATCACTCCCATACTGTCTCACACATCATCCCCCACACACTCTCCCACTATCATCCTTCCCATGCTCTCTCCCATCATCATTCCCACACACACTCTCCCACTATCATCCTTCCCATGCTCTCTCCCATCATCATTCCCGCACACACTCTCCCACTATCATCCTTCCCTTGCTCTCTCCCATCATCATTTCCGCACACACTCTCCCATCATCTTTCCCTCACACACTCTCTCAATATCATTCTTCCCATGCTTTCCCCTATCATCCCCCCATACTATCCCATCATCCCTCATTCTACCTCCCACTTCACCCCCCCATGCTGTCTCCCCTCATATTCCCCTATGTACTCTCCCACTATAATCCTTCCCCTACCTTTTTTCCATGTTTATCCCCATGCTGTCTCCCCATATCATCCCCCCTCAGTATCCTCTCACCATCACCCCCATACTGTCTCACACATCATCCTCCCCACACTTCCCTCTTCATTCCTATGTACTCTTCCATTATCATCCTTCCCACACCTTCTCTCATCATCATCATCACCCCCATGCTGTCTCCCCTCAACAGCACCTCTATGCTCTCTCCCCACCATCCCCACATGCCCTCTCCCCTTAGCATGCGGTGATGATATCTGCCTTCATCATTCCCCTTACCTCATCATCTCCCCATAGTCTCTGTCATGGATGTGAGCCCTTGTGCTATGACAAATCCACTAGGCCAACACTGGCAGCTGGTGGTCTCACTCTTACTGAGACTAGAGCTGGAGCTTCACGTCTACCAACCTCATTCACCGGAGGCTGAGCCCTTGGATTCCAGGGCCTGCAGGCCTTAGGCGAAAGTCCTGTAAGGAGCAGTCAGATGAAATCAAGATTTGGGAAGCAGTCAGGGCTGGCAGCGAGTAGACAATATCCAGGTCCAGGGCAAGATCAGGGCCGGCAGCAATCCAAAGTGTAGTCGGTATCTGTGGCAGAGTTCAGAACCAGGAATCAGGCCAAGACAGGCAAGACAAGGAAAAAGAAGACACTAAGGACTAGGACAAGGCAGGGTGGACATGGCATGGCAACAGAGGCAGGGCAAGGCAGGAGGTAAGGCAAGACAGCAGGTCAGTGAGGTGAGACAGGACAATGAGGCACACTGCAAAGCAGGAGACCCTGTTGTGAGGCATCGGCAGAGTTGATGGCCGGGCCTGTATGTAGTAGACTGCCGATGACATCATCAGGCGGTGGCAAGGCTCTGTTCCCTCCATGGGGCCAAGAAGAGAGAGGAGTCTGCGTTTGTCTGCGCCTATGGGCAATTGTGGGAGCGGTGGGGTCTGTGCCATGAAGAGGAGGCCATGGCATTGGAGCTGGGTGGCATCCTGAAACAGCTGTGGCTGGTCGCGCGGCCATCCCGTTATGTTCTCTCTCGCTCTCCATTATCCCCTTCACACTTTCTCCTCTCCTCATCACCTCCATGCTCTCTCCCCTCATCATCCACCTTCATCTTTCCCCATCACCTCTTCATGCTCTCTTCCTTCATCTCCCCATTTTCTATCCCTTCATCCCCCTCGCTCCTTTCATTACTGCCATGCTCTCTCCCTTCATCATCCCCTCACCTCATCATCTCCCAATATGCTCTCCATCATCCTCCTCACATTGCCCTCATTAACAATCCCACCCTATCTTTAGTCATCATCACATCAATGCTCTCTCCCCTCATCCTCCCCATGCTGTCTCCCTTCATCACCCTCTACAATCTCTCCCTCTCTCCTCCTATCCCCCACAATTTCTCCTCAGCCCCCCTCTAACACTCTCTCCCCTCCATCATCCCCACACTCTCTCCCTTCATCATCCCTCTCTGCTCTCATCATCCCCCACATTCTTTCCTATCAGTTTTTAAAGGGATAAACTTTTAAAGTTCCCATAAATGTGTGTCTATTTAAATAAAATCAATTATCTTTTGCTCATTTGAATTCTGATCTAAAGAAGAGGCTGCAAGCTCTTGAAAGCTTGCCAGGAAATGTACTAACGTAGTCCAATAAAAACGTAGATCTGATATACAGTGTACATTTTTTGTTTTTATTTGTTAACCTTTATTCCTGTGCATCATAGTCAGGATTAGAGATCATCATCATCCTTGATCCTTGTTGCTGAGGTTAGGTCTGAAGATGACTGATAAAGCTGATTGAGGGATGGACAGAGTGTCACAGCTCAGCACCTCTGTCTCAGCAGGATGTCTCTTCTGGGGATGGACAGACTGTCACAGCTCAGCACCTGTTTCTCAGCAGGATGTCTCTTCTGGAGTTTGACAGACTGTCACAGCTCAGCACCTCTTTCTCAGCAGGCTGTCTCTTCTGGGGATGAACAGAGTGTCACAGCTCAGCACCTCTTTCTCAGCAGGATGTCTCTTTTGGGGATGGACAGAGTGTCACAGCTCAGCACCTCTTTCTCAGCTGGATGTCTCTTCTGGGGATGAACAGAGTGTCACAGCTCAGCACCTCTTTCTCAGCTTGATGTCTCTTCTGGGGGATCAACAGATTGTCACAGCTCAGCACCTCTTTCTCAGCAGGATGTCTCTTCTGGGGATGGACAGAGTGTCACAGCCCAGCACCTCTTTCTCAGCAGGATGTCTCTTCTGGGGATGGACAGAGTGTCACAGCTCAGCACCTCTTTCTCAGCAGGATGTCTCTTCTGGGGATGGACAGAGTGTCACAGCCCAGCACCTCTTTCTCAGCAGGATGTCTCTTCTGGGGATGAACAGAGTGTCACAGCTCAGTACCTCTTTCTCAGCTGGATGTCTCTTTTGGGGATGGACAGAGTGTCACAGCTCAGTACCTCTCTCTCAGCAGGATGTCTCTTCTGGGGATGGACAGAGTGTCACAGCTCAGTACCTCTCTCTCAGCAGGATGTCTCTTCTGGGGATGGACAGAGTGTCACAGCTCAATACCTCTTTCTCAGCAGGATGTCTCTTCTGGGGATGGACAGAGTGTCACAGCTCAGTACCTCTCTCTCAGCAGGATGTCTCTTCTGGGGATGGACAGAGTGTCACAGCTCAACACCTCTTTCTCAGCAGGATGTCTCTTCTGGGGATGGACAGAGTGTCACAGCCCAGCACCTCTTTCTCAGCAGGATGTCTCTTCTGGGGATGAACAGAGTGTCACAGCTCAGTACCTCTTTCTCAGCTGGATGTCTCTTTTGGGGATGGACAGAGTGTCACAGCTCAGTACCTCTTTCTCAGCTGGATGTCTCTTTTGGGGATGGACAGAGTGTCACAGCTCAGTACATCTCTCTCAGCAGGATGTCTCTTCTGGAGATGGACAGAGTGTCACAGCTCAGTACCTCTCTCTCAGCAGGATGTCTCTTCTGGGGATGGACAGAGTGTCACAGCTCAATACCTCTTTCTCAGCAGGATGTCTCTTCTGGGGATGGACAGAGTGTCACAGCTCAGCACCTCTTTCTCAGCAGGATGTCTCTTCTGGGGATGGACAGAGTGTCACAGCTCAGCACCTCTTTCTCAGCAGGATGTCTCTTCTGGGGATGGACAGAGTGTCACAGCTCAGCACCTCTTTCTCAGCAGGATGTCTCTTCTGGAGATGGACAGAGTGTCACAGCTCAGTACCTCTCTCTCAGCAGGATGTCTCTTCTGGAGATGGACAGAGTGTCACAGCCCAGCACCTCTTTCTCAGCAGGATGTCTCTTCTGGGGATGAACAGAGTGTCACAGCTCAGTACCTCTTTCTCAGCTGGATGTCTCTTTTGGGGATGGACAGAGTGTCACAGCTCAGTACCTCTTTCTCAGCTGGATGTCTCTTTTGGGGATGGACAGAGTGTCACAGCTCAGTACATCTCTCTCAGCAGGATGTCTCTTCTGGAGATGGACAGAGTGTCACAGCTCAGTACCTCTCTCTCAGCAGGATGTCTCTTCTGGGGATGGACAGAGTGTCACAGCTCAGCACCTCTTTCTCAGCAGGATGTCTCTTCTGGGGATGGACAGAGTGTCACAGCTCAGTACCTCTCTCTCAGCAGGATGTCTCTTCTGGAGATGGACAGAGTGTCACAGCTCAGTACCTCTCTCTCAGCAGGATGTCTCTTCTGGAGATGGACAGAGTGTCACAGCTCAGTACCTCTCTCTCAGCAGGATGTGTCTTCTGGGGATGGGCAGAGTGTCACAGCTCAGCACCTCTCTCTCAGCAGGATGTCTCTTCTGGAGATGGACAGAGTGTCACAGCTCAGTACCTCTCTCTCAGCAGGATGTCTCTTCTGGAGATGGACAGAGTGTCACAGCTCAGTACCTCTCTCTAGCAGGATGTGTCTTCTGGGGATGGACAGAGTGTCACAGCTCAGTACCTCTCTCTCAGCAGGATGTCTCTTTTGGAGATGGACAGAGTGTCACAGCCCAGCACCTCTTTCTCAGCAGGATGTCTCTTCTGGGGATGAACAGAGTGTCACAGCTCAGTACCTCTTTCTCAGCTGGATGTCTCTTTTGGGGATGGACAGAGTGTCACAGCTCAGCACCTCTTTCTCAGCAGGATGTCTCTTCTGGAGATGGACAGAGTGTCACAGCTCAGTACCTCTCTCTCAGCAGGATGTCTCTTCTGGAGATGGACAGAGTGTCACAGCTCAGTACCTCTCTCTCAGCAGGATGTGTCTTCTGGGGATGGACAGAGTGTCACAGCTCAGCACCTCTCTCTCAGCAGGATGTCTCTTCTGGAGATGGACAGAGTGTCACAGCTCAGCACCTCTCTCTCAGCAGGATGTCTCTTCTGGGGATGGACAGAGTGTCACAGCTCAGTACCTCTCTCTCAGCAGGATGTCTCTTCTGGAGATGGACAGAGTGTCACAGCTCAGCACCTCTTTCTCAGCAGGATGTCTCTTCTGGAGATGGACAGAGTGTCACAGATGAGCACCTCTCTCTCAGCAGGATGTCTCTTCTGGAGATGGACAGAGTGTCACAGCTCAGTACCTCTCTCTCAGCAGGATGTCTCTTCTGGAGATGGACAGAGTGTCACAGCTCAGCACCTCTTTCTCAGCAGGATGTCTCTTCTGGGGATGGACAGAGTGTCACAGATGAGCACCTCTCTCTCAGCAGGATGTCTCTTCTGGAGATGGACAGAGTGTCACAGCTCAGTACCTCTCTCTCAGCAGGATGTCTCTTCTGGAGATGGACAGAGTGTCACAGCTCAGCACCTCTTTCTCAGCAGGATGTCTCTTCTGGGGATGGACAGAGTGTCACAGATGAGCACCTCTCTCTCAGCAGGATGTCTCTTCTGGAGATGGACAGAGTGTCACAGCTCAGTACCTCTCTCTCAGCAGGATGTCTCTTCTGGGGATGGACAGAGTGTCACAGCTGAAGCACAGGGGGGTATCTTGCTGGTGCAGCAGTTACTATCCTTAGCAGTAGGCATTGAGATTGCTCTCCTTAACCAATAAGCTTTGGTGTTTTTAATGCAGCTGTGACTTTTCTCCCCACTTTGCGGAAGGGGGAAAAGGGGAATTGCATTCAGAGAACAACCAAGAGGGTCCTGACTTCTCCGGTCTGAGGTTCTGATACTCAGGCACAAGGGAAGAAGCACGGGACGCTGCTAAGATGAGGTCCGTAAGCAGCACATTTCAAGCAGCACGGTCTGAATGTTCAAGGAAGCTCATCAGCCAGCAGAAAATGTTAGCTGGGTTCTCCTGGAGCTTGAGGTAAGTGCAGGGAGGGGCAGTTACCACCCTGAAGAGGAAGGTGGGAGCAGCCTGTAGGGAGGCGTGGGAGGTGCTACTTAGGGAGGTTTGCTGGGCAGATTGGATGGAGCATTTCCTCTTTTTCTGCTCTCATCATTACGATGTTGTTATGAAGTCGATATTCAGCACGAGTGGCTACTTAAGAGAGCCAGATATACCTGTCCAGCTAACTTACGGGCCGATACAGGACAGTGCGCTCCGACTCTTAACCCGCCATTGGACGCGCGCTTTCCCTTACCCCTTCTTCAGTAAGGGGCCGAAAATGCGCGTCCAACCCATCGAACCTAATAGCGCCCTCAACATGCAAATGCATGTTGAGGGCGCTATTAGGTATTCCCTCGCGATTCAGAAAACAAAATGTGCAGCCAAGGCCAAAGGTCGGCGCTAATTTCTTCGGGCACTGGGAAAGTGCACAGAAAAGCAGTAAAAACTGCTTTTCTGTGCACCCTCCGACTTAATATCATGGTGATATTAATATCATACTTAATATTGCCATGATATTAATATCATGGCAATATTAATATTAATATAAGAGAGCCAGATATACCTGTCCAGGTATATCATGGCGATATTAATATCATACTTAATATCATGGCGATATTAATATCGCCATGATATTAATATTAATATAAGAGAGCCAGATATACCTGTCCAGGTATATCATGGCGATATTAATATCATACTTAATATCATGGCGATATTAATATCGCCATGATATTAATATCGCCATGATATTAATATCATGGCGATATTAATATCACACTTAATATTGCCATGATATTAAGTATGATATTAATATCATACTTAATATCATGGCAATATTAAGTATGATATTAAGTATGATATTAATATCATACTTAATATCATGGCAATATTAAGTATGATATTAATATCATGGCGATATTAATATCATACTTAATATCGCCATGATATTAATATCGCCATGATATTAATATCATGGCGATATTAATATCATGATATTAAGTATCATGGCAATATTAAGTATGATATTAATATCATACTTAATATCATGGCAATATTAAGTATGATATTAATATCGCCATGATATTAATATCATGGCGATATTAATATCATGGCGATATTAATATCGCCATGATATTAAGTATGATATTAATATCGCCATGATATTAATATCATACTTAATATTGCCATGATATTAAGTATGATATTAATATCATACTTAATATCATACTTAATATTGCCATGATATTAAGTATGATATTAATATCATACTTAATATCATGGCAATATTAAGTATAGAAACATAGAAACATAGAAACATAGAAATGACGGCAGAAGAAGACCAACCGGTCCATCCAGTCTGCCCAGCAAGCTTCACACATTTGTTCTCATACTTAACTGTTTCTCTTGGCTCTTAGTAACCTTATGTTCTAATTCCCTTTTCACCCCCACCATTAATGTAGAGAGCAGTGCTGGAGCTGCTTCCAAGTGAAATATTAAGTTTGATTAGTTGGGTAAGCGGCAGCATAGCTCTCTGCCATGAAGCAGAGGGCAATGCTGGAAATGTGTGAAGTATCAGTTTTTCTTTTCCCCTGTCATTGAAGCAAGGAGTCATGCCGGACATGCACCGAAAGTGAAGAATGCCTTGAAAGTCACATTAACTATCATCAAATATTGAAAAGCCTAATAATTGGTAATACCTATAAGCCCATGAACCCATCCCTGTTTTTTTTTCTTTTTTTCTTTTCTTTTTTTAATTGGGAGATGGATGCCCTTCATCCTTCTACTCTGTGAAGGTGGACACCTACCACCGGCCACTGGCATCCCGCTCCGTGAATGCCTCTGTGGCTACTGCCGCTCCATGCAGTGTTTTACTACCTGCTCTTTATATGCGTCCTCTAGAACTGATGGATCCCATCCCTGGGTTTTTTTATTATTTATTTAATTGGGAGATGACAGCCCTCCATCCTTCCGCTCCGTGAAGGTGGACACCTACCACTGGCCACTGGCATCCCGCTCCGTGAATGCCTCTGTGGCTACTGCCGCTCTGTGCAGTATTTTACTACCTGCTCTTTATATGGACACCTACCACTGGCCACTGGCATCCCGCTCCGTGAATGCCTCTGTGGCTACTGCCGCTCCGTGCAGTATTTTACTACCTGCTCTTTATATGTGTCCTCTAGACCTGATGGATCCCATCCCTGTTTTGTTTTTTGATATTAAGTATGATATTAATATCGCCATGATATTAATATCATGGCAATATTAAGTATGATATTAATATCACCATGATATTAATATCGCCATGATATTAAGTATGATATTAATATCGCCATGATATTAATATCATACTTAATATTGCCATGATATTAAGTATGATATTAATATCATACTTAATATCATACTTAATATTGCTATGATATTAAGTATGATATTAATATCATACTTAATATCATGGCAATATTAAGTATGATATTAATATCGCCATGATATTAATATCATGGCGATATTAATATCATGGCGATATTAATATTGCCATGATATTAAGTATGATATTAATATCGCCATGATATTAATATCATACTTAATATTGCCATGATATTAAGTATGATATTAATATCATACTTAATATCATACTTAATATTGCCATGATATTAAGTATGATATTAATATCATACTTAATATCATGGCAATATTAAGTATGATATTAATATCGCCATGATATTAATATCATGGCAATATTAAGTATGATATTAATATCACCATGATATTAATATCGCCATGATATTAAGTATGATATTAATATCGCCATGATATTAATATCATACTTAATATTGCCATGATATTAAGTATGATATTAATATCATACTTAATATCATACTTAATATTGCCATGATATTAAGTATGATATTAATATCATACTTAATATCATGGCAATATTAAGTATGATATTAATATCGCCATGATATTAATATCATGGCGATATTAATATCATGGCGATATTAATATCGCCATGATATTAAGTATGATATTAATATCGCCATGATATACCTGGACAGGTATATCTGGCTCTCTTATATTAATATTAATTTCGCCATGATATTAATACCATGGCGATATTTTGCCAGCGTCCGGTTTCAGAGTCCGTGGCTGTCAGCGGGCTCGAGAACCAACGCCGGCATAATTGAGCGTCGGCTGTCAAACCCGCTGACAGCCGCCGCTCCAGGCCAAAAGGAGGCGCTAGGGACGCGCTAGTGTCCCTAGCGCCTCCTTTTCCCGTTTCTACCGCCGGACCTCATTTAAATACTGAATTGCGCGCGAGTGGCCTGAGCGCGCGCCCGCTCTCCCGCGGACTTTACTGAATCGGCCTGTTAAAGGGGATATTTCAGTGGTGCGGCCCTGCTGCTGGATATCCCCGGCTATCTTAAAGTTAGCTGAATAACTTTATCTGGCCAACCTTAGGTCACCCTACAGCACGACCAGAGTTAGGCAGATAAGTTCTGGCCCTTCGGAAACGGCTCCTGCCCGCCGCCAGAAAGCCCCCAATGTATGCGGCTAAATACTAGCGTTCTGTTACTATGCTGCCTGTTTCTCAGCAGGACGCCTCCTCCGCAGTTCTGTTTTCCGCGGCCTGTTGCCATTACAGGCTTCTGAAGTACTGAGATTCATGTAGCAGGCTCTTCCTTCATCCAGGATAGTCCTGGACAATCATCTCCCATGAGGTGGTGTCAGTGGTAAACTATTTGCATGTTGACCTTGAAGACACCCTTGAAGGGTGATAGTGATTTATCCCAGAACTACACAGAGTCGGTGACAGAGATGGGATTAGAGCTGATGCACAGGGGGATACTGTGTCAATTCTGGTCACCGCATCTCAAAAAAGATAAAGTTGCACTGGAGAAGGTACAGAGAAGGGCAACCAAAATGATAAAGGGGATGGAACAGCTCCCCTATGAGGAAAGGCTGAAGAGGTTAGGACTTTTCAGCTTGGAGAAGAGACAGCTGAGGGGGGGATATGATAGAGATGTTTAAGATCTTGAGAGGTCTAGAATAAGTCAATGTAAATTGATTGTTTACTCCTTCAGATAATACAAAGACTAAGGGGCACTCCATGAAGTTAGCAAGTAACACATTTAAAACAAATTAAACTCTGGAATTTGTTGCCAGAGGATGTGGTTAGTGCAGTTAGTGTAGCTGGGTTTAAAAAAGGATTGGATAAGTTCTTGGAGGAGAAGTCCATTACCTGCTATTAAGTTCATTTAGAGAATAGTCACTGCCATTAGCAATGGTAACATGGAATAGACTTAGTTTTTGGGTACTTGCCAGGTTCTTGTGGCCTGGTTTTGGCCTCTGTTGGAAACAGGATGCTGGGCTTGATGGACCCTTGGTCTGTCCCAGCATGGCATGTTCTTATGTTCTTATCCTAGAATCACACAGAGAGACAGTGACAGAGTTAGGATGAGAACTGAGGCACAGTAAAACAAAGTGATTTATTCCAGGGTCACGCATTCAGGTGGGTGCAAAGGTGGGTGTAGTATGCAAGTTCTCGAGTTCCACTCCAGCCATGTATGCAGCACAGCACACTTGATCCAGGGTCCGACTGGATCTCCTAGTAATTTGCTAGCATTCCCTGTTCCTTAATCAGCTGTGTCTATTTAAATCTAGATGAGCGTTGATGGCACTGCTGCCGCCATGAATATTCCATGACCACAGCAGCCGTAAACATTTTGGTTTATGGTGGGTCGGAGTTTTAAATAATTCCTTTTGTAATTTTTCCTGCTGAGTATAAATCATTAGTAACAATGACTGAAAATCTAAGTGAACCTGGGCTGACATTTTTAGTACCTATTTAACATCTGAAATTAACGTCTCCTGCACTGCATTGTGGGATTCATGCAAAGTAAAAATGACTTGCATGCACTCCCTTGTGTAGCCCCTTTTGTCAGGCCACTTCCTGCATCAGGATTCTTCCAGTGAGGGGCAGCTCAGTGTCGTAAGACCCTAGGGGATCACATGGAGTTCAGAAAAGAAGGCTCGTCACAACCATGTGCTCCTGATAGATTTTCTGGCCAAATCTCCATATCTGGGATTGTCGGGGGAGGAGGGGGACCAGTCCCAGCATGTACACACATTTTCTCTCTCATACACTCACACACCCACACACATGTACACTCTCACTTCACATTCACCCACATTCATGCACTCTCACACACACATGCTTGCAAACTCACTCCTCAATCCCCCTCTTCCATACGCACACATGCACACTCACACATACATAATTATTCACTTACTCCTCTCCCTCACACATGCACTTTCACACACACATGCACAATCACTTCTCTCCCTCACACATGCACTCTCACACACACATGCACAATCACTCACTCTTCTCCCTCTCAATCCCCCTCTTCCATGCACACACATGCATTCTCACACATACATAATTATTCACTTACTCCTCTCCCTCACACAAGCACTCTCACACACACATGAACAATCACTTTTCTCCCTTACACACATACACTTTCACACTCAAAAGCCTTCTCACTCCTCTTTCCTTCTTCCATACACACATGCACACGCACTGCCCCCTCTCCCTCCTTCACACACTCATGCATCTCACACACACTTGTACTCTCACTCCTCTCCCTCTTCCACAGACACACACATACACACTCACTCATTACCTCAGTCCTGATTAGGCACAGCAACCTCCTCTTTTCCCAGGCCAGCAGAATCAGTGCTCCTTTTTCCTACAGTGGTGTGGACAAAGAGAGAGGAAGCACTTGGTGGCTGCCAGTACCCCATCCTGCTAGCAGCCAAGAGCAAGATAGGTTGGGCAGACTGCCACAGAGCACATGCCATGGATTTGAAGAGAGAGAAGATCCAGCAGCCACCAGCGGACCAGGAAGCGACCCAGGCTTTGAGAGGCTGTATAGGTGAGCGTGTGTGAGAGAGACTGTGTGTATATATGTATGTGTGTGTGTGAGCATGAGTCTTTGTGTTAGCCATGTGCCTGTCTGCGTGCGAGCCTGGGTATGTTTGTGTCTGAGAGAGAGCAAGCCCGAGAAGATGTATGAACCTGGGTGGGTGTTTAAGAGAGAGAGAGAGATCCTGTATGTGTGAGAGCCTGTGTGTTTGTGTGAGATGGGGAATGGGTGAGTGAGTTTGAAAGCCTGTATGTGTGTGAGTGTGTGTGTGTGTGTGTGTGTAAGTGTGAGAGAGTTTGTGTGCGTGTGTGAAAGAGAGAGAGAAAGAGCCTTTGTGTTTGTGTGAACCTGGGTGTGTATGGGTTTGAAAGAGAGAGAGCCTGTGTTGTGAAATGGTGTGTGATAGGAGTAGAAGGTGGTGAGAGGAGAAGGAGGGAATGTGAGTGAGAGGAATGGAGAGGGGTGGGAGGAGGGAAAAGAAGTGTGAAGGGAGACGGGATGGAGGAGAGGATGAGAAAGGGGAGGTAAGAAGAATGCAAGGGTATATAAGTGATGTTAGTGGGAGAGACTATACCGCAAATGCAGGGCCAGTGGAAGGGTATTAAGTGCCCTAGGTGAACCTTCTTACTTGCACCCACCCTCCAATCACACCGTCCCTCCAGTTATGCCACACCACCCCGTCGCGCCACACGCCGGTCTCGGCCCGCTGAATCTCTACTCCTCTTTTCCACGAGCGGGATAGGCTCTCCTCGCAGCCCCACACGGCTGCTCTTCAGCGCCCCCTAATGGTCGGCACCGTAGGCGTCTGCCTAGTTCATCTAATAGGATGTGCCGGCCCTGACCAAATGCATCTTCCTGCCATTCACTCCCTCTCCCATCCTTAAGGGAGAGAAGAAGATGGGGGGAGGCAGGAAGTAGGGCTGCCAAATTCCTAGAAACATTTTTATCCTATATCTGCCACACCCTGCCACTTCCTTCCCCTCTTTTGCGGCATTTCAGATCACTGAAAGGGCCAGGCTCCAAGGCACAACACTTCCGGCCCCCTCAGTGACTTGAAATCTCACATGTAGCCTTCGTTTAAAAAGTTTGGGACCCCCTACATTAGATGATCAAGGGGTAAAAGGAGCAGTATGGGAAGACAGGGCCATAACAAAGAGATTAAATGAATATTTTGCTTCGGCCTTTACTGGGAAAGATGAAGCCAGATGCCCATGTCAGAAGTGACATTTAAAGGAGATGATTCAGAGGAACTAAAAGATCTAGGTGAAGCTGGAAGATGTAATAGGTAAGACTGACAAACTAAAGAGTAACAAATTGCCTGGAGCAGACAGTATACATCCCAGAGTGCTGAAACAGCTAAAACATTACATTGTAGACCTACCATGATTAATCATTAAATCAGCTATATCTTACCTGAAGATTGGAGGGTGGCCAATGTAATGCGAGTTTATGAAAAGGGTCACAGGGGTGATCCAAAAAACTACAGACTGCTAAACTGGATGTCAATGCTAGGAAAAACAGTCAAAACTATTATAAAGAACAAAATTACTGAATATAAACACAATTTAATGGGACAAGCCAACATGGATTTAGCCAATGGAAGTCTTGTCTCACCAATCTGCTACATTTCTTTGAGGGCGTAAATAAACCTGTGGATAAAGGTGAGCCAGGTGATAGAGTGTATCTGGATTTCCACAAAACATATGACAAAGTCTCTCATGAGAGACTCTTGTGGAAATTAAAAAGTCATGGGATTTATTTATTTTATTTATTTATTTATTTAAAAAATTTGCTGTGCCGTCGTTAAGTTAAATACCATCACAACGGTTTACAGAAGGGCACGATAAAGTTGCCGGTATATAAAAATCCGAAATAAATAAATAAATATGGGAGGTATAGATTACAAATTACTCGTGTGCCATCATAGTATGGTAACAATGTAAAATAATAAACTAGGTGTGTAAATTAAACCTGCTTGTTAGGAACAAATTAGGCAGTTTGATTTTAACATTAATGTGCTTATGTAGGTTACTAAAAACTTCTAGCTTGGTGCATCCTTATCGCTCAACTATTTTTCTCCTTTTCTTTATCTTTATAGGGGGATAGGGGACTGTGTCCTCTTGTGGATTGTGAAGTGGTTAAAAGATAGAAAACAGAGAGTAGAGCTATAAACGGTAAATTTTCCCAGTGGAAAAAGGTGGAAAGTGGAGTGCCCCAGGGATCTGTTCTAGGACCGGTGCTTTTTAACACATGTATAAATGACCTGGAAACAGGAACAGTGAGTGAGAGGATCAGATTTGCTGATGATACAAAATTCTTCAAAGTTGTTAAATCACAAGAGGATTACAAGACATTGCAAGAGATCCTTGCAAGAATGGGAGACTGGGCCTGCAAATGGCCACACCTCCTCCCGGGTGCCCCTCTCTGTCATTGTGATATAATTTGTACCCCGGTATAGCACTGTCCCATTGGTTATCCTCTTTCCACCATGTCTCTGAGATGCCAATTAAGTCATTCACTGCTATACACTCTAATTCCCCCATCTTACTTCTTAGACTTCTGGCATTAGCATACAAGTAAAAAATACTTCCCTCGATTCCTTTTAAATCTGCCGGTTGCTAGTTTCCTGGAATAACACTAGAACTAGGGGATATTTCTCTATAAACCTTCCCCCTGGAAAAGTGAGAAGTTGGAGAAAGCTTTCCAGCGAGCAGGCCGTCATCACTGCTGCCTCTCTTCAGTCCTCCATGGTGTTGACTCATGGAGGCATCTATAAAGCCTTCAGCTAGAGACCCATCCTCTTTGGGATGGCCCAGGAAAACCCATCAGAAATACTGCTCCCCCCTGATATTAACATCTGAATGAGTGAGCAGACCTGGGGATGGCCCTGACTAGTTCGAAGGCTCCTTACTGAATGCTCTATCAGCAGGGTAGTGGGCGGCAGGCGGAAACTCACTCAGCAAAGAGGCAGGAATTCTCTCTCTGTTATGTCGGTCCTGTCCCCAACTTCCAAATAACTGCAGATATACTCAGCTGGGGGGGGGGGGGGGTTCCAAAACTTTATTTTTAACAAGAAAATGAATTGAACAGTTTGCTCTTCCATGGGAAGCAGTGAGTTAGAGGTGGAAATCTTTATTCAGTGTTGTACCAACTTTCACTTCTCTCCTTAGCGTCCATTAGCAGTTTTAAGTTATTTCTTAGCCAAGCAGTGCTCCCTTTATGGTGCTTCTGGGCAATGCTTGTCTCCTGTCTTCATCCTTCTGTATCTCCTTAGGACTAATTCCATAAGATAAATGGTTTTAGCTTCCATTTCTTCCATGCATTAGGTGCTCTCCATCAGGTTCTGAAAATGCCTGAAGATCATCCCACAGTGCTCGCCCTTCTGTGCCCGGGGCTCCGGTCCACCTTCTTCCAGGCTGCAGATTCCAAACATATTCTTCCACGTGAACCTGCTAGGATAGTTTATTTGCCCAGCCTGGGAGTTACACTGCCCACTGCTGTCCGCAGCCCTAACATACTCTTCCATTTCAACTACTCCTGCTCCTTCATCCTCAGGGTCTGTTCTGCTCCCTCACTGTACAGAGCATATTCAGACCTACTGTGGGGTTTACCATTAGGGGGTCTCTAAGATAGGGGTTGACTGGATCACACCATCTTGCTCAGGTTAGTGGAACTCAACCTTTCATGACTAATGTATGCCTCATCTACTCTCTGCTTGCAGAAAATTCAAAGCATATTGTAAATACAGAGGCAATATTTTAAAACCCCTTAAATAAAAAACGTATCTTGCTAAAGTTAGCTGGATAAGTTTTCCTGGATACTCAGCAGGATAAACCTCCCACTGAATAATATTATCTAGGTAAATCTATATAACCAAACAAGGCAGAATGTATCAATAATATATAACAATTAATACAATGTTATCAAATTAAATCTATAGAATATAGATATACCTTTTTGCTATATATGATTATTCTATAACATAAAATTAAAATAACTGTTTGGAAATATTAATATAACCAACAATAAATTCAAGATCTAGAAAAATCACATCAAATGCAAAGCCAAACAAAACATCAAATCATATGCACATGAAACTTCAATACAATACATCAAATACAATACATCAAATCATTTACACATGAAACTTCAATACATCAAATCATATGCACATGAAACTTCAATACAATACAACAAATACAATACATCAAATCATTTACACATGAAACTTCAATACATCAAATCATATGCACATGAAACTTCAATACAATACAACAAATACAATACATCAAATCATTTACACATGAAACTTCAATACAATACAACAAATACAATACATCAAATCATTTACACATGAAACTTCAATACAATACAACAAATGCACATGAAACTCTTCTTTCTGACTTTTCCCCCTGTTTCTCGCATCTCTCCATCGCCCTCTGTCTGGCTTTCCCCTCCCCCAAATACCTCCCAGCCCTCCATCTTCCTTTTCCCCTACCTACTGCATTAGTCTGAACGACCGAGTGGACCATGTGTCCGCGAGGTCAAATTAATGTGGGCCCAGGCTCACTGAGCAATACAAGGGAGCTGGGTGAGGGGGAGGGGGGGGGAGTGCGGGGGGGGGGGGGAGTGAGTGAAGGGGGTTCGTGGCGGTTAGGGATTGGCAGGGAGAAGGCGGGGAAAAGAAAACAGAGCAAAGGGCGATTTGGATTGGCGGGGGGAATTCAAATTTGGTATAGGGGCGGGTGAGCAGCTCGGGAAGGAGCAGTTCGGGTTCGCGCGGCAGCAAGGATAGTCTGGCGTGGTAGTTGCTAGTTGTTTAGCGATACCACGTTGTACTTACCTGGCTGTAATTTTCGGGGGGTATTCGGCGCGGTTTCGAGCGGAGGTGGACGATGGCGGATGCGAGGACTGATGAGATCTCGTGGCTGGTGGATTCGGAGGAGGCGGCATGGTTGCTGTTGGAGGGTGAGGAAAGCGCAGCTGATGAAGGAGACGGCCTGGAGAGGGTGAGCGGCGTCAGCGTGAGAGGCGGGCTCGAGTTGGAGGGGGAACGGCGAGCTGTCGTCGAGGGCGGGGTTTTCGGCGGCGAGTCAGGGCCGCCGGTTGGTTGGGTCCCTGTAGCGGCGGAATCAAGGTTAGTGGATGGCAGGGGCAGAGGGTTGAGAGCGCCGAGGGTGCGTGTTCGAGGGCGGGGGGACCAGAGGCGAGGAGCTGCGCCGTGTGAGTCGGGGAGCGATCGGCGTACAGGGCCGAATGCAGCTGTGCGGAGGCAGGGGGGCGAGTCAAGTTTGCGACGGGGGTCAGGAGCAGTCGTTGAGCCAGTTGGCCGGGCGGATGAGGCGGTAGGCGGGGCAGACGATGGAGGAGGGGTTTGGTGCAGTGGAAGGCGCGGTAGAAGGGGAAATTTGGGGAACAGAGGTGGTGGTAGGACACGGAGGGGTCCAGGACTGAGGCCGCAAGGTGTCCGGGGTTTTAGGGACTATGCAGCCAGGGGGCGGGGCTCCTTTGAGTCAGGGACGGTAACGGAGGTTGATGAAGGGGTAGTGGGGGCAGAGGGTCCTGGTGGTTCGAGAGGGGGAGTACGGAGTTCTAGAGGTGTTGGGAGAGCCAGATTGCAGAGGGTAGTGTCACGTGGCCGAGGGGACCTGGGTCCCAGCCGAAGGTTGGCGAAGGATGCATGGTGGCAGTGTGGCAACAGGAGGGACTCGAGTAGGGTGGATGATGAGGTTTTGGGTGGGGGTAACTGGAGGTTGGGAGGAGCGGAGGGGGGGGGTGATTGGGAGGATGTGCCTGTTTTGGGGCCTGCTCTCTCTTCGGATGTGGTGTCTTCCCAGAGGGATTGTGAGGATGAGGAGGCGGCGATGCCTGGCCCATCCCGTCAAGAAGCGTGGCGTAATGCGGTGCCGGCTGTGGACCAGATGGCGAGCGGAGAGCGAGCAATAGCGGCGGCTGCAGAGGCTGCCCCTATAGGTGAGTTTGTGATTTTCCCGGGACTTGGCAAAGGAAATACGTTGCAGGGCAAGGAGCGCGGGGGGGGGGGGGGGCGGTTGGGTGCGAAGCGGAGATTCGGCGGGGGGAGGCGAGTTGCGGCAGGACAAAGAGCTTGGGGTAAAGGGAGATGTTCGTGGCGGGACAGTCAAAAAGGGGAAATCTCGGAAAAGGAAAAGGAGGGAGAGATCTAGTTCTTCGGACTCTTCCTCATCTTCGTCTTCGTCGACTTCGACGTCCTCAAGTTCGGCGGCAGGAGGAGCTTTGGACTCAAGTGTTGTGGCGGGAAGCGGAACAGCTCATGGGGCCCCAGCGCTAGTGGCGCTAACCGAATTATGGGAGGAGGTGCCAAAATCGTTGCGAAAACGGATCAGACATCGCCGTTTTATTGATATTTTCCAATTGATGGAGGGTAGGCGCGGTAAGCGCAAAGAAAAGAAGAAGCGGGGAAAGAGCGACCGTTTTCCGGGTGCACAACAGAAGGTAGCACGCAACATCCACAATTGGATGAGGGCCTTCTTACGTTTGCTGAGTGTAGTCGGACGCAAAGACCCTGCGCAGTATGGGCCGTTGCTGGCCTATGCCGACGCCATCTTGGCAGCCAGTAAGACCTACGACGGATGGTCGTGGTTAAATTACGATGAACGTTTTCGGGATAGGATGGAAGAAAATAAATTTATGACGTGGGGCACTCAGGACGTAGGTTTATGGTTGACTCAAATGGCGTCAAAAGGTTCTCTTGGGGGAGCAGGTCAGGGAGTGGTGACAAGTGGTGGTTTGGGGCGGCCCTTTCGGAAGGAGGTTCCCGGGAATGGGTCAGGAAAAGGGGTGTCCGGCCGTTCTGACGTGTGTTGGAGGTTTAATCGCTCCAACTGTATCTTCCCTGACTGCAAATTTCGTCACGCCTGTTCCAGCTGTGGAGCGGGTCATCCGGCGTCTCGATGTCCCAAGCGGCAGGGGGAAGGCCTTGGTACGGCCCCGGTTTCCAAGGGTCCCGGTAAAGTCGGGATTTGAACGGGCCTTCTCTCCGGTTCGGGTCTCTGCCATGCGTCCGTGGTTACGTCTTTACCCTAGGAGACGTGCAGCGGAGATCCTGTTGCAAGGATTTACGTTTGGTTTTAGTATTCCGTTTGAAGGGGGGGATAAGGTAGGGGGAGGGGGTAATTGCCCTTCGGTTCGACGGCTGCAGTGTGTGGTGCGTCATAAGTTGCAGGAAGAGATTGATTTAGGCAGGATTGCAGGACCTTTTCGGGTGTGTCCACTGGAGAATTTGATTTTGTCACCATTGGCAGTGATCCCCAAGAAGGAGGTGGGAAAATTTCGATTGATACATAATTTGTCCTATCCTCGGGGGAAATCGGTCAATGACGGAATCCCGAGAGCACAGTGTTCCGTCCGGTATGCATCTTTCGATTCGGCAGTTAGGGTGGTGAGCAGTTGTGGACCAGGAGCTCTAATGGCCAAGGCTGACATTGAGGCGGCTTTTCGTTTACTTCCGGTGCATCCGGACAGTTTTCGTTTGTTAGGATTCCGTTTTGAGCAGGCATTTTATTTTGATAAGTGTATGCCTATGGGTTGCTCCATAGCATGTGCTTATTTTGAAGCTTTTAGTTCTTTCGTGCATTGGGTGGTGCGACAGAGGGCAAAGTCGGCCCAGTTAGTGCATTATTTGGATGATTTTCTATTTGTGGGAGCTGCGGATTCAGGGGAGTGTGAGCATTTGGTGGCATGTTTTCAGGCTGTGGCAGCAGTGTTCGGCATTCCTCTTTCAGCAGGGAAATCGGAAGGACTGTGTACTAAATTAACCTTTCTGGGCATTGAGTTGGATTCTGTAGACAGGGTGTCTCAGCTACCGGAGGATAAGGTTGAGAGTCTGCGGGTGCTTGTTCGGGATGCGATAGGGCGCTCCAAGTTAACCTTGCGTGAGTTGCAATCCATTGTGGGGAGTCTGAATTTTGCCTGCAGGGTAATTCCCATGGGGAGAGTATTTTTGCGTAGGTTATCGCATGCTACTACTGGTGTCCGGAAGTCTTTTCATCATGTCCGGGTTTCCAAGGCCATAAGAGAAGACTTATGCATTTGGGATGAATTTTTGCGGAATTTCAACGGGGTGGCCTTTTGGCAATCCAACTCGTTGTCAAATCACGAATTAGAATTGTTTACGGATGCGGCTGGGTCGTTGGGCTTTGGGGCGTACTTCCAGGGGTCGTGGTGTGCTGCTAGGTGGCCGTTCGATTGGATGTCTTCGGGGATCACAAAAAATATCACCTTTTTGGAATTGTTTCCTATCGTGGTGGCGGTGCATATTTGGGGTTCACAGTTACGAGGTAAGAGAGTCGTGTTCTGGTGTGATAATATGGGGGTGGTCGAGGTCATTAACAGAAGGGCAGCGCGTTGTATTAGAGTTTCCGAATTATTGCGGGAATTGTTTTTATGTTGCATATCCTTAAACGTGACGATGTGGGCCAGACATGTACCGGGGGTGTCTAATGGGGTGGCCGATTCTCTTTCTCGTTTCAAGTGGGAAGTTTTTCGAGAACTGGCTCCGAAGGCGAAAGTTTGCGGAGATCCGGTCCCGTCTTCCCTCTGGAGATTTGGTACCCAGAATCTTGGAGTATGCTGCGAGCTTCATTAGCTCCGTCCACTTGGACAGGTTACATAGGAGGGGCGCGGAGGGTAACGGCGTTCCTGTGGTCCAGAGGTTGGAGGGGAGGGCCGATCTCAGATGCTGCGCTAGTACGGTTCCTGGAGCATGCCAGAAGTTCAGGGTCATCTAGGTCGGCGGTTGGGAGGCAAATGGCGGGATTCTCCTTTGTAATGAGAGCGCATGGTTGGGGTTTTCCTTCCGGGCGTTTTATAGTGCGGCGTATATTGGCGGGTTGGTCCAGGGAGAGGGAGCGGAGGCAGGATCAGCGTTTGCCGATTACGCATGAGGTGCTTCTTCAGTTATGGGGAGCGTTGGAGACGGTATGTTCGTCAAGGTATGAAACTGCCTTATTTCGTCTTGCGTTTGTGTGGGCCTTCTTTGGAGCGCTGCGAGTTAGCGAACTGGTGGTGCGCGCGGCGGGTCGGTGTGATTATCCGGGTTTGATGGCTCAGAATGTGGTGGTGACTAACCGGTCAGTAACATTGTGCATTCCACGATCCAAGACGGATCAGAGAGGTCGGGGTTCCTCGGTGGTATTAACTGGAGTTCCGGGTTTGGTAACGTGTCCAGTCATTAATGCGGTGCACTACTGTAGTTTGCGTTCAGAAGGGGAGGCGCAGTTTTTGATACACGAGACGGGTAGGCCGTTAACGAAGTATCAATTTGAAATGGTACTTCGTCGGACCCTGTCTGTCATAGGGCTGGACGGGAGACGTTTTGGTACACATTCGTTCAGAATAGGGGCGGCAACATCTGCTGCTAGTGCGGGTTTAACGGGTGGAGTCATTCAGAGGATCGGCAGATGGCGGTCGGGGGCATATCGGGGGTACATTCGCCCAGGGACTGGGGTGTGTGGGAACGTAGTCTAACTTTTGTTTCTTTTCAGGTGCGGGGTTGGAGGACATGGAGGTGTGGATCATCGGGCACTCCTATATTCATTGGGCACACAGACACGCTTGTGGGCGGCCGTACGGTCCCCATTTGGACTTGCAAAAAAGAAGGGTGCGGGTGCGTTGGCTGGGGCGTCGAGGCATGCTTTGGGATGATCTACTGCCGTGCGTCCAGAGAGAACGTGCCCGTTTCGGATCGCCTCGGGTGTTAGTGGTTCACTTGGGTGGGAATGATTGGGGTAGTGTGGCTGGTAGACAGTTTATCGGCATTGTGAGAAAAGATCTCATGTCGGTGTCGATACTATTGCCTACCACTATATTATGCTGGTCTGACATAATAATCAGGCCGGCGATGGGGGATATAGTCCTATGGCGCAGAAGCAGGTCTAAGGCAAACCAACAAATTGGCTCTTGGTTGGTGCGCTTGGGGGGGCGTCATATTAGACACGAATGGTCTTGGGGCAAATTGGATGGGTTGTTTCGAGAGGACGGAGTTCACTTGTCTTTTTTGGGGATGGACCTGTTTCTGAACTCCATTCAGGAGATGCTTGAGGCTTTGTTTCCCAGGTAAAGCAGACCGCATCTTTGGGGGGCACGGGACATCGGATGTCCGTGCTGGTGGCGGTTGGCCCGAGCCATAATTTTGTTATAGTTATGGTTATGTCAAGGACGGATTTCAGATATTCAAATGATGGTAGACAACTGGGCTGTTGTCAGGGAGTGGCCCCTTGCTGGTGAGAGGCGGGGGCCGCTTGGCCAGACTCCCTGCAGGATGCTGTAGGGGGTCCACTCAGGCTGGCTCCTGGCAAGTTGGCGGCAGGAGTCGGAGCCTGTTGTGTGGGGCCTGAGAACATCGAGCCGAGTGGCTGGAGTGGCTATCCTGCCGGAAAGAGGCGGATACGCGGGGAGGTGAGGGATAGTCTGAAATCCGAATATGTATTTAAATATGTATATGTTGTATTATGGGCTCGGGTCATTGAATTAAAGCTGCGGCCTTGTTTTACCCAATATCCGGTCTTTTGGCAATTTTTGGAGTGGATGGGAGGTGTTGAGTGAGTGAGGTCCTGGATGCCCATATTATGATGAGTATCCGGAGCTCTGTTCCCTCACCAGGTCAAAGCTCTGGATAATTTGTCTCAAACATTACTAATGCAGAAGAAAGATCTCTTCCTCAGCTTGCATGCAGAGCTTTATTTGAACCAAAACATCCCTTCCTATGCCAATAGTGACTTCTAGTACCCCTTTGCTGTAGAGAAAGCCCCCTGGCCCTGTTTGCAGCTGCTTCAGCAAAACCTTGGCAGGCAGGATCCCTGCAGGCTCAGCTTATCGCTCTGCCCCTGTGCTATCGCCTGCACTCCAGAGGGGCAGGGCTGGCCGGCAACGCCTAGGGGGTTTGCATGGACTACAAAGCAGGGTTGGTGGGTACCGAAGGGCCCACAGATCTGAAATGCGTTTGTTTGTAGGCCTGCAAACATGGAAACGTGAGAGCAGGAAAGGACCGCATGGCTTCCCCAGTCTGCCCATCCCCCCAATCCCTGTACTTATCCCTCGCCTTCCTGAATTCAGCTCCCGTGCCTGCCTCCTGCAAACAGCACGGATGGGGTAATAATGACCCTGTAAGTGCAATTAGAGCTCCAGTTTGATGGCTTTCTTTGCAATATCCTGGCGTATGCGCAGTAAGCCCTTTTGTTAGCCTCGTGCTCCTTATTTATGTATTGATACATTTCTATACAGCGGCATTAGATCGGTGATGTCACGTCGGCTTACAGAAGAAATAAGCGGGGGTGGGGGGTGCTTATTTCTTACAATGCTCCTTCTTTCTAGAAAACGTTTTGCCCCAGAACTGAATCTCCCAGGCTAAGGGCTGGGGTGAGGGCCTCCTTCTCTAACGCAGCCAGGCTGGGTGGGTGGGAGCTGCTGTCAGTGTGCAGGGACCCCCACTGGGCAGAGGCAGGGGGGGGGGGGCTTCACCTTCTCCCTTTTATTAAGAAATCTTTTTGCAAGCTGCAAACGAGAGACCACATTGTGCTTCCTGACAAAAGCAGAAGCCCAGGAAACCTTTCCCTGCGGCAGAAGGGGAGATGTAACCCGCTCCAGGCCGGGTTAAAGGTGGCGCGCTCCAGGCCGGCCACGTGCAAGGCGGGCTTCTTTGCTCATTGTGGTGCGCGGGAGGGGCCACAGGCTGTGGCACCAGGTTCCTGGATAAAATGCATACCACGCAGGGGGGGCCGTCAGAGGGGAGGAGCCGTCTAGCGGTTAATTGGGGGATGCCTGTGCCAGGTGAGCACAGCGCGCACAGTTCCAAAGCTTTCAGAAAGGGAGGTGACCTGGGGCGTGGGCGTTTCCGGGCGTGAAGCGGAGATGCGCGCGCGCGCGTGCGTACTGACGCGAGCCCTCGCGCGCCACACCACTTTACTTCTGCTCTGCATGACCTGTAACTTAGAAAATACGGATAAAGAGGCAGATCGGCACCTCTTTAAGGGTTGGGGATAACTGGGGAGGGGGGAGGGGGATTTGGAGGATGCATCTCTTAACTGGGCAAACTGGGGAGGAACTGGTAAAACTGGGAATGATGTCGATGCGCGCCCCTTTTAAAAAAAACCCTGATGTAGAAGCGAGATTTGCGTGCACCTGCAGCCGGCCACTATGCCGCGTGCCTGGGTGCGTGCAAATGTGCGCCCGGGCACGGGTTTGAAAGTTGCCGTCTAAGCATTTTCCCCATAGACCCAGATTGGGAGAAAATCCTTAGATTGTGAGCTCTCTGGGACAGGGAAATATTTAGTGCCTGAGTGTAATTCATCTGCAGCTACCAAACGAGCGGTGTGAGACCCCACCTTCAGAAGGATAGAAACAGGAGGGAGTCGCTCCAGAGGGGGCTGCTCACATGGGCAGTGGTCTTCAGTCTAAAGCACATGGGGAGAGACTTAAAGATCTAAACGTGCACTCTAATGGAGGGGTGAGGAAACTGGGGGGCTTGAATAATCATGAAGTGCGCCCCAACGGCAGCCCAGTCAAGGAAGAAAGAGCTGCACTGTGAAGTTTGGGGGCTGGAAAGGCACTGCAGTCTCAGGAGGGAGGCAGTGACAGCACGCAGTGGCCCCATCCATGCATCTCTCCTGAGACTGCAGTGCCTCTCTCCTGAGACTGCAGTGCCTCCCTCCTGAGACTGCAGTGCCTTTCCTGGCCCCATCCATGCATCTCGTCAGGGAGGGGAGCTGCTTCTACTGTGGTGGGCTAAAGGGGGAGCCACTTTACTCTGGCAGAACTGGACCTGCGAGCTGCCACGGCACTGACACACAGCCCAGGAAGAGATCCTGCCAAGGAGTCTCTGCCCAGAGAGAGAGAGATCACAGCTCCTGCCCACCGGGGAAAAATAAGTGGTGATGTAGGAGTGGGAGGAATGAGTAAAGGGGAGAGAGAGAATGAGGAAACTGAAGTGGAGGGAAGAGCAGGGGGAAGGAAGAAGAAAGGCAAAAAAAAAAAGCTGAAAAAAAAAATCAAAACATGAGAAAAAAATACAAAAAAAGAGAAAACAATGGAAAACTAATGAAAACAGGAAAGAGAGTAAGAAAAAGCTGGGCAGAGTGAGATGCAGCTTCTGGCACCTGCATTTCTTGAAAAATGTTCTAGCCATTAGCATTGTCATGCGTGGTCTCTGTGTCTGCATGTGTTATGTCTACACCTCTCTCTGTGGGGTGCCTGTGTTTTTCTGTCTAGTCATGGTACGCGTGCCTCTGCCTGTCTGGTGGTTGGGTTTCTTTCTCTCTGTGGGGTGTCTGTGTTTTTCTGTCTAGTCATGGTACGCGTGCCTCTGCCTGTCTGATGGTTGGGTTTCTGTCTCTCTGTGGGGTGTCTGTGTTTTTCTGTCTAGTCATGGTACGCGTGCCTCTGCCTGTCTGGTGGTTGGGTTTCTTTCTCTCTGTGGGGTGTCTGTGTTTTTCTGTCTAGTCATGGTACGCGTGCCTCTGCCTGTCTGATGGTTGGGTTTCTGTCTCTCTGTGGGGTGTCTGTGTTTTCTGTCTAGTCATGGTATGCGTGCCTCTGCCTGTCTGATGGTTGGGTTTCTGTCTCTCTGTGGGGTGTCTGTGTTTTCTGTCTAGTCATGGTATGCGTGCCTCTGCCTGTCTGATGGTTGGGTTTCTGTATCTCTGTGGGGTGTGTGTTTTCTGTCTAGTCATGGTATGCGTGCCTCTGCCTGTCTGATGGTTGGGTTTCTGTCTCTCTGTGGGGTGTCTGTGTTTTCTGTCTAGTCATGGTATGCGTGCCTCTGCCTGTCTGATGGTTGGGTTTCTGTCTCTCTGTGGGGTGCCTGTGTTTTTCTGTCTAGTCTGGTATGCGTGCCTGTGCCTATCTGGTGGTTGGGTTTCTGTATCTCTGTGGGGTGTGTGTTTTCTGTCTAGTCATGGTATGCGTGCCTCTGCCTGTCTGGTGGTTGGGTTTCTGTCTCTCTGTGAGGTGTCTGTGTTTTTCTGTCTAGTCATGGTATGCATGCCTCTGCCTGTCTGGTCTCTTCAGCCTTGCAAAGGCTCTTCAGGTCATTCCTTCATCGCCTTTGCAAGGAGTAAGTCCTCCTTAGGACTCCATGTCTGCTTCTCCTCCTAGGCACTCTGTTCTGTGTGGGATCCCGTATCTTTGCTGTTCTTCAATGTTCCAGTCTCTGCACCATATATTGATGTTCCTGATGGCCAGATGCTCATCTGTTCCGATGCCCGCCTGTTCCAGATGCTCATCTGTTCCGATGCCCGCCTGTTCCAGATGTCCAGTTGTCTGCCTGTTCCTGATGTCCTGATGCCTGTCTGTTTGATGCCCGCCTGTTCCTGATGTCTTCAGCTCCGCTCTGACCCATCCCTCGTGGTCCATGACCAGCCCAGCTGGACTGTGTAGGGCGCTGGTGGGTCATTCCATCCATGGAGTCATCTCACCTCTTGGCTGGTCTGCCTTGTTTCTAAGTCTGTCTTGATTTGATGTCTGTAATCCTGACGTCTGCCTTGCCACGCCTGATTTCTTCATCTGCCTTGCCACGCCTGATGTCTTTGTCTGCTTTGCCATGTCTTATTCCATGTCTCCATCTGGCCATGACCTCTGTTCAGCCTGCTGCTTCAAGCAGCTACCTCGTGGCTAGTCCGAAAGGGCATGGAACGATCGGAGGACCATTCAGAGACCACCACTGCGGTGGTGGCCTCACGGAAGCGTGCAGGTTCGGTAGAGGGTCAGGATCTCCAGTCTTCCCAGCAGGGACATCTCACCCCGAGGGCGCACATTCCTTGTCCTACGCTGGGGAGCGCTCCCTAGCGCTCCCTTCCATCCTCAGCGCAACAAGAAGCACAGTCCAGATGTATTCCACACATTAAAAAGGTGGAAAGAAGGAAAAACTATTACAGCATGGTTAAAAGGGGAGGAGAAAAACTATTTTAGCCAAAAGATCTTCATTCAAAAACTGAAAGAAGGATCCAACAGAAGAAAATAGGATAAAGCATAAACATTGGCAAGTTAAATGTAAGACATTGATAAGACAGGCTAAGAGAGAATTTGAAAAGAAGTTGGCTGTAGAGGCAAAAACTCACAGTAAAAACTTAAAAAATTTATCCGAAGCAGAAAGCCTGTGAGGGAGTCAGTTGGACCGTTAGGAATTATTAGGAAGGGAATGGTGAATAAAATGGAAAATGTCATAATGCCTCTGTATCACTCCATGGTGAGACCGCACCTTGAATACTGTGTACAATTCTGGTTGCCGTATCTCAAAAAAGATATAATTGCGATGGAGAAGGTACAGAGAAGGGCGACCAAAATGATAAGGGGAATGGAACAGCTCCCCTATGAGGAAAGACTAAAGAGGTTAGGACTTTTCAGCTTGGAGAAGAGACGGCTGAGGGGGGATATGATAGAGGTGTTTAAAATAATGAGAGGTCTAGAACGGGTAGATGTGAATCGGTTATTTACTCTTTCGGATAGTAGAAAGACTAGGGGGCACTCCATGAAGTTAGCAAGTAGCACATTTAAGACTAATCGGAGAAAATTCTTTTTCACTCAATGCACAATTAAGCTCTGGAATTTGTTGCCAGAGGATGTGGTTAGTGCAGTTAGTGTAGCTGGGATTAAAAAAGGATTGGATAAGTTCATGGAGGAGAAGTCCATTACCTGCTACTAATTAAGTTCACTTAGAGAATAGCCACTGCCATTAGCAATGGTTACATGGAATAGACTTAGTGTTTGGGTACTTGCCAGGTTCTTGTGGCCTGGATTGGCCTCTGTTGGAAACAGGATGCTGGGCTTGATGGACCCTTGGTCTGACCCAGTGTGGCATGTTCTTATGCTTTTAACGTGCACTTTAATGTAACCGTCAGAGGGAAGCAGCACAGGGAGTTTCTGTCTGAACATTGTGTAAAGTATGAGGATGCTTTTAGCATGCGCTTTATTCTAACCTCCAGGGATGTACGCGTGTGATGAAAGCCCGTGTGTACTTTTAGACTGGGGCTTTCTGGGGAGGTAGTTTTCCTGCTGACTGGATTTGGATATTGTGCTTGCCAGACATTTGTTTGGAGACACAAGAACAAGTTGTGAGGCCAGGAATCTGCCTTTGACAGAGAGGGAGGGGGTGAAGACGCCCAGCCCTGATTGACCCATATCTTATTCTGTCTCTCCAAGGACTTGCAGGCTGGTGGCTCAGGAAGTGTGAAGGTCTCTGTACTGAGTCAGTAAAACACTGGGACACCTTTATTTGCAGCGTTTTCTGCCCTCAGCTCCTGGTGAGGGGAGGGGAGATGGAGCTCTCTGACTGAGTGGCAGAACTAACCAGTGACACCAGTAATGACTCGCATAACGAAGCGTTAAATAGCCGAGCAGGGGAGCAGTGAGTGCCTGCTATTTACCAGCAGACAGAGCAGGGCAAGGGGAAGGAGGGGGCTCCCAGCACCCAGTCCTCATTATTGTAATTCATTTCTAATGAACTGGAGCCCTGCCCTGGGGCCTGCTGACCTTGTTGTGGAGGGGATGGAAATGAGAGCGGCCAGTGGGGTCTGGCAAGGGGGACTGGTACCAGCCCCATCCCTCCCCCTCCCTGAAATTCTGCCTTTGCATGGGCACTCACTAATGAGGAGATTAAAAGGACCCCAAAACGGACCAGGAGCGGCTGCCAGCTGCTGTGCCAGGAGAGTATAGCGGAGAAGCCGGAGGCGCGGCAGGGCGTGTGCAAGGGACACGTGTGCATTGTGTGTGAAAAGACAGCAACACCCGTGGAAGCCTGCAGCACGCCACGTCTGAGGAGTCTTGGGGAGGAGCACAGGGAGTTTCTGTCTGAACATTGTGTAAAGCACAGGCACGGGTAGCGCATTATTCTCAAAGAGAAGCTGTACACGTCGGTTCCTGTTGAGAGTTAGCAAGTGCAGGATGCATGTCCGCAAGGTGTTACTGCGAGCAGCGGGCCCGCGTTTTAAGATCAGACATGCCCGCGGGGTTTTCTTTCCTACCTAAGCACCATCACGGGGACAGCGCGGGCTGACGCGGCTCACGGGGACACCGCGCGCTGACGCGGCTCACGGGGACAGCGCGGGCTTACGCGGCTCTCGGGGACACCGCGCGCTGATGCGGCTCACGGGGACAGCGCGCGCTGAGGCGGCTCACGGGGACACCTCGGGCTGACGCGGCTCATGGGGACAGCGCACGCTGAGGCGGCTCACGGGGACAGCGCGGGCTGACGCGGCTCTCGGGGACACCGCGCGCTGACGCGGCTCACGGGGACAGCGCGGGCTGACGCGGCTCACGGGGACAGCGCGGGCTTACGCGGCTCTCGGGGACATCGCGCGCTGATGCGGCTCACGGGGACAGCGCGCGCTGAGGCGGCTCACGGGGACACCTCGGGCTGACGCGGCTCATGGGGACAGCGCACGCTGAGGCGGCTCACGGGGACAGCGCGGGCTGACGCGGCTCTCGGGGACACCGCGCGCTGACGCGGCTCACGGGGACACCGCGCGCTGACGCGGCTCACGGGGACAGCGCGGGCTTACGCGGCTCTCGGGGACACCGCGCGCTGATGCGGCTCACGGGGACAGCGCGCGCTGAGGCGGCTCACGGGGACACCTCGGGCTGACGCGGCTCATGGGGACAGCGCACGCTGAGGCGGCTCACGGGGACAGCGCACGCTGAGGTGGCTCACGGGGACACCGCGCGCTGACGCGGCTCACGGGGACAGCGCGCGCTGAGGCGGCTCACGGGGACACCTCGGGCTGACGCGGCTCACGGGGACAGCGCACGCTGAGGCGGCTCACGGGGACAGCGCACGCTGAGGTGGCTCACAGCACATGGCCTATGGAAGCAGCACCTACTTTTACCCCTTTCAGCATGGAGGTGTTCAGTTGAGGCCACTTTACCAGGATGTATGGCCCTCCCCAGAGCCTCAATATGCGTACCCCAGCGGAAAAGCGGGGGATATTATAGAGACGTTCAAATGTGTCGCGTGTGCAAAGCATGCACAGGAAGGAAAGGAGAGGATTTTCAAGATCAAGAGGCGATAGGAGGCCATAAGGGGCAGGCTCAGCCGAAACGTTAGGAAATGATTCTTCACATTTGAGAAGATTATGTGGCCCTTAATCTGAATTTAGGAATCAGTTGGAAGAAATGGGCAAAGATAAGTGCGAGGGGGACATTCTCAGATATCTGCAAAGCATTTAGGGGAGAGCGCTGCGCTGATCAGGAAGAAAAGGAAAGTGAGAGTCCCCATGTTCTGTCCACACGAGGCAGCCCCCGACGCAATGGATCAGTTAAGCAGCGGGTGCCTGCCCCAAGGATCTGTGCTAGCACCAGTGCTTTTTAATATATTTATAAACGATCTGCAAAAGGAGAGATGAGCCAGGTGAAGACAAGGGAATAGCAGAAAAAAAAATGATTTAGTTAGTTTTATTTCTTTAAAGTTTTGATATACCGCCATTCTGATTTCAGTCATGATGGGTTGCAAACATTGTAGCAAATAAAAGTGGTAATAAAAATACTATAAAATAAGAAATTATTAAAACACCACAAAAGAAATCTTACTTAAAATAGTAAAAGAAGTCCTTAATCTCAAACTTTAAGGTGAGAAACCTAGCCACAAACATCAATCATCAAGCATTCAATTAATCCGATACCTCAAATGCTTTCTCAAATAGCCCTGTTTTTAAATTCTTCATAAAGATCATGAGGTCTGTCTGCATCCTTAGTTCCAATGGTAATGGCTCTCTCTCTCTCTGACCTCGCTAAGACGGGCTGTGCGTGTAGAGGGTACCACAAGGAAACCCTTAACGGCTGATCTCAGACTTCTTTGGGGTGTGTAAAGATGGATGGTTGCATTTAGCCTCGGTCTTTACTGAGGAGGATGCTGGGAACATGCCCACACTGGATATATTATTTGTATTTGATGATGATTCTTTCTGAGCAACTAAAGCAAATCTTTGTGATAACAAAAGATGTAATAAATCAAATTAACAAACTAAAGAATATCAAATCACTGAGACCGGATGGCATCCACCTCAGAGTCCTGAAAGAATTCAAACATGAAATTACAAACCTGTTACTAGTAATATTTAACCTATCGTTTAAAACAGTCACAAACCTGAATGGGAGGTGTCCAATACAATGCTGATTTTTAAAATGGACTTTAGGGCTGATCTGGGAAACTATAGACTGGTGAGCCTGATGTTGCTGCTGGACAAAATGGTATTATTAAAAATAAAATTACTGGCCATTTACTGTACCTATGAACATTTAAGCTGTGATCACACTTTCCCCTAAAAAAAACCTCACACATACTCTCATACACACTTTCTCTCTTCCCTATCTTCCACCTCCCTGGACTGACCCCAGCACTCTCCCCCTTCTCTGACCTCAGCATGCTCCCCGTTCCCTTTTCCCTGATCCCAGAACTCTGCCCCTCCCTAGATATGAAGACCCTGCTTGCCAGTTCTTGTTCAGCAGAGAATAGCAGTCTGCTTCCTCCTCTAGCCCCTCCCTTCCCAAACAGTATGCACGTAACAGGAGGAGAGAGGGTGAGGCTGAGGCTGAGGCTGAAGCAGACAGAGTAGTAACACAAGAGCCAAGCTCCTCCCAAAACAAGCCCCTCCCCTTCTGTCTTGCAGGGAACAAGACGGGAAGAAGTGAGGTTGGAGTGAACAGAGCAGAGCAAAGTGGAAAAGGGTAAATAGTGGAGTGCCTCAGGGATCTGTACTTGGACCGATGCTTTTGAATATACATAAATATAAATGATCTGGAAAGGAATCCGACGAGTGAGGTTATCAAATTTGCAGATGATACAAAATTATTCAGAGTAGTTAAATCACAGGCAGACTGTGATACATTACAGGAGGATCTTGTGAGACTGGAAGATTGGGCATCCAAATGGCAGATGAAATTTAATGTGGACAAGTGCAAGGTGATGCATATAGGGAAAAATAACCCTTGCTGTAGTTACACGATATTAGGCTCCATATTAGGTGCTACAACCCAAGAAAAAGATCTAGGCATCATAGTGGATAATACTTTAAAATCGTCGGCTCAGTGTGCTGCAGCAGTCAAAAAAGCAAATAGAATGTTGGGAATTATTAGGACGGGAATGGTTAATAAAACGGAAAATGTCATAATGCCTCTATATCGCTCTATGGTGCGACCACACCTTGAATACTGTGTACAATTCTGATTGCTGCATCTCAAAAAAGATATAATTGCGATGGAGAAGGTACAGAGAAGGGCGACCAAAATGATAAAGGGAATGGAACAGCTCCCCTATGAGGAAAGACTAAAGAGGTTAGGACTTTTCAGCTTGGAGAAGAGACGGCTGAGGGGGGATATGATAGAGGTGTTTAAGATCATGAGAGGTCTTGAACGAGTAGATGTGAATCAGTTATTTACACTTTCAAATAATAAAAGGACTAGTGGGCATTCCATGAAGTTAGCAAGTAGCACATTTAAGACTAATCGGAAAAAATTCTTTCACTCAACGCACAATAAATCTCTGGAATTTGTTGCCAGAGGATGTGGTTAGTGCAGTTAGTGTAGCTGGGTTCAAAAAAGGTTTGGATAAGTTCTTGGAGAAGAAGTCCATTAATGGCTATTAATCAAGTTTACTTAGGGAATAGCCACTGCTATTAATTGCATCAGTAGCATGGGATCTTCTTAGTGTTTGGGTACTTGCCAGGTTCTTATGGCCTGGATTGGCCTCTGTTGGAAACAGGACGCTGGGCTTGATGGACCCTTGGTCTGACCCAGTATGGCAATTTCTTATGGTCTTATGTTCTCTTTTTCCGAAATCCAGCTCCTCCCCTCCTGTTTCTTCCCCTCCTAGGCAGACTGCAGGGAACAGGAGAGGAGGGGCTGGCAGTGGAGATTTCCCTGGTATGCTTGGAAGTACTCGGCAGGCGCAAATTAGGGAGATCCATTCCCTTTTACTCATCCCCAGACACAGGGGAAGGCAATCCCAGCACCTGCCTGGTCAAAAACTGTTAATGAACCTGTTCTCCAGGAAGCTGGGCAAACCTTACAAATCCAGTTCTACCCTTAGCCTTACTCCCTCCTCCAGCAACACATTTCACAGATTAATTGTGCATTTACTAAAAAAGAAAATCCTCTCTCCAATTTGTGTTTAATCTGCTGCCTGTTAAGTTTCCTGGAGGGTAAATACCCAGTGCCCGGGTCCCTGTTCCCAGCCACTCGTGACTTTCTAGGCCTCTGTCCTGTCCCCTAACTCTTCAGCCCTTCCGTCCCCTGCACCGTCTCGCTCGCCCTTCTCCACTTCTGCTATTGCTTTCTGGGTTTCCATCTCCGCTCCCCTTATTCGGACGCATTTTATTGCTCAAGGAGCTGCCGCAGCCTCAGTGCTCAGGATGCGTTATAAGGAGATTTGGGAGCGGGCGTGGGGAAGGATGAAGGATGCCCTGAATGTGCAGTGGGAGCCCTCATTACAAAGTATCACTGCCATCGTCTGGCTCGGGCCCACTTGAGCGATTGGAAATGAGGGTCAGCAAACGAACGTAAAACTTATTGTTTGGAAATGGACTGCAGTTAGGGAATAAGAAAGTGATAAATATTTCCCTCTCCTGGGCCGTAAATCTCCCCCTTAATAAGTGGAAGGGAGCGCCTTCTGACAGACCCAGGGTGTGCCTGGGGGGGGGAGGGGGGGAGAGGAGGAGTGGAAGAGAGGGGATTCCGCCTGCTGGGGGGAGGGAGGGGATAAATTCTTAGTGGGGTGGGAAGGGGAGGGGGGCTTATGCTGGAGCTGCTCAGCCCCCATTGTTAGGGGGGGGGCTGTGTTATGTTAGGATCTAAAATATCCGGACAAGAGAAGTTGGGGGATAAACCCCTATTCCTTTCGGTTTAGTGCTACGAATGCGCCAGTTTTAGGGACGGGAAGGCGCACGGCACGGGAGGCCATGCATTGCTGTTTCTCTTCCCCCGGTGCTGCATGGCCTCTTGGGGTTTCCAGTTTGCTGCTCCTGTATTTGCGTCCGTGCAGGCTCTGCTGGCGAGCAGGCGGCTGCAAGATTTGCAGTGCTGTCGTTTCATAGGCTCTGCGGCCGGTTGCAGGGGATCCCCCCTTTCCATCCCACCTCCCAGGAGGGCCTGGCATCCCAGCACTGGCACCTTTTATCCAGTAAATTCGGACACAACTGTTGTAGCTGAAAAGTATAATAGAACGAGGAAATCTGGAAAGCTGCAGATCATTCTGTACCCCAGGGCTGTAACTGCACCCTTGTGTGTTGCATCGTTAGATAAACTCTGTTGTCTACTGTGCTAGCAGTGTCCTCCCAGATGACTTAATGCCATGTTCTCTAAATGGAAATAAAATTGAAATAACGTCTTGTGAATTCAATAAAAGAAACCTGAATGGTAAAACAATCTACCATCTCCTCCAAGTCTGACCCACAATGCTACTTATAGAGGGACAAACCGCAATCAAAAAATCTCCACTCCAGGAATATGCTCAGAAACCATACCCTGCTATGCGGCAAAACATGCCGCTGGAATAACCCCAAAACAACGCGCGAACAAAAACACGCCGCTGGAATAACCCCAAAACAACGCACGAACAAAAACACGCCGCTGGAATAACCCCAAAACAACGCGCGAACAAAAACACGCCCCTGGAATAACCCCAAAACAACGCGCGAACAAAAACACGCCGCTGGAAAAACACGCCGCTGGAATAACCCCAAAACAACGCGCGAACAAAAACACGCCGCTGGAATAACCCCAAAACAACGCGCGAACAAAAACACGCCCCTGGAATAACCCCAAAACAACGCGCGAACAAAAACACGCCCCTGGAATAACCCCAAAACAACGCGCGAACAAAAACACGCCCCCTGGAATAACCCCAAAACAACGCGCGAACAAAAAACACGCCCCTGGAATAACCCCAAAACAACGTGCGAACAAAAACACGCCCCTGGAATAACCCCAAAACAACGCGCGAACAAAAACACGCCCCCTGGAATAACCCCAAAACAACGCGCGAACAAAAACACGCCCCTGGAATAACCCCAAAACAACGCGCGAACAAAAACACGCCGCTGGAATAACCCCAAAACAACGCGCGAACAAAAACACGCCGCTGGAATAACCCCAAAACAACGCGTGAACAAAAACATTTTTTTAGGTGCAGATGGCTCCTGTACCAACCACCATTACGGCTCGTATTTATAATCATCAAAGCCACCTACTTTGCTATTAGAGATCATTTTTTTATGTGCAAAATAAAATTAGGGTGGGTAGGTGGCTTTGATGATTATAAATACGGCGCTGTAACGGTGGTTGGTACGGGAGGCATGTTTTGCCGCATAGACAATGGTTTTCCCCCAGCAGCGCAGCCCCTTCCCTAATACTGTCCCACAGTGTCAGCGCTGACCTCCGGTTCGGCGTCGCCCCCCTTAGTATGGCTGTGCAGTGTCAGCAGTGTCCTACAGCCAGGGCCCTGGACCAACCACCCCCACCACGACCGCCCCATACACAATTTAAAATTCTGCATTTATAGTAAGAGATTTTACATGGACAAGGAAATGTAATATACTTGTTGTTGTGACCGTTGCATGCAGTGCTGTGCTGCCAGCCAGACACTTGGAACCCACATGGAATTAATGAGCTTGGTCCTCCTATACCAACATAGCACTAACTGCCAACAGTCAAACAGGAACAACCCCCACTTCTGCAAAGGCAACACTGCAGGCATTGCACCAGACTCTAAAACACCAATACACTTATCAGGAAAACAACATGCCAAACTACTACAAATTCCTACAGAGAAACCTCACGCTAACAGAATATCTCACCTTGTTCATGCATGCATAAGAACATAAGAAATTGCCATGCAGGGTCAGACCAAGGGTCCATCAAGCCCAGCATCCTGTTTCCAACAGTGGCCAAAACCAGGCCACAAGAACCTGGCAAGTACCCAAACACTAAGAAGATCCCATGCTACTGGTAAAATTGATTAATAGCCATTAATGGACTTCTCCTCCAAGAACTTATCCAAATCTTTTTTGAACCCAGCTACACTAACTGCACTAACCACATCCTCTGGCAACAAATTCCAGAGCTTTACTGTGCGTTGAGTGAAAAAGAATTTTCTCCAATTAGTCTTAAATGTGCTACTTGCTAACTTCATGGAATGCCCCCTAGTCCTATTATTCGAAAGTGAAAATATCCGAGTCACATCTACTCGTTCAAGACCTCTCATGATCTTAAAGACCTCTATCATATCCCCCCTCAGCCGTCTCTTCTCCAAGCTGAACAGCCCTAACCTCTTCAGCCTTTCCTCATAGGGGAGCTGTTCCATCCCCTTTATGCAGAACACAGACACACCCGCAGCAAATGCATAACCAAGAGACCAAAAGTATAAATAGAAATGTGCAGACAAAAACTGACAACAAGCCAGACTCTGTATGCAATGCGACAATGGAAAAACAGAAACATTGCCATGCCTTCTAAAACAAACAATAAAATCAAGACTGCCCTATGGTGTCAGCACTGGAAAGACAGTGCCTCCAGCTGTGAAGCTGGTCCCCTAGCACTGTCCTACAGTGTGAGCTCTGGAAGGACACCAACCCCAGTTCTGCAGCCCCTCCCCTAGCACTGCCCTATGGTGTCTGCACTGGAAGGGCAGTGCCACCAGCTGTATAGACCTTCCCCTAGCACTGCCCTATGGTGTCAGCACTGGAAGGTCAGTGCCTCCAGCTGTGAAGTCCCACCCCTAGCACTGCCCTATGGTGTCAGCACTGGAAGCTCAGTGCCTCCAGCTATGAAGTCCCACCCCTAGCACTGCCCTATGGTGTCAGCACTGGAAGGTCAGTGTCTCCAGCAGTGCAGTCCCACCCCTAGCACTGCCCTATGGTGTCAGCACTGGAAGCTCAGTGCCTCCAGCTGTGAAGTCCCACCCCTAGCACTGCCCTATGGTGTCAGCACTGGAAGGTCAGTGCCTCCAGCAGTGCAGTCCCACCCCTAGCACTGCCCTATGGTGTCAGCACTGGAAGGTCAGTGTCTCCAGCAGTGCAGTCCCACCCCTAGCACTGCCCTATGGTGTCAGCACTGGAAGCTCAGTGCCTCCAGCTGTGAAGTCCCACCCCTAGCACTGCCCTATGGTGTCAGCACTGGAAGCTCAGTGCCTCCAGCAGTGCAGTCCCACCCCTAGCACTGCCCTATGGTGTCAGCACTGGAAGGTCAGTGTCTCCAGCAGTGCAGTCCCACCCCTAGCACTGCCCTATGGTGTCAGCACTGGAAGCTCAGTGCCTCCAGCTGTGAAGTCCCACCCCTAGCACTGCCCTATGGTGTCAGCACTGGAAGGTCAGTGTCTCCAGCAGTGCAGTCCCACCCCTAGCACTGCCCTATGGTGTCAGCACTGGAAGCTCAGTGCCTCCAGCTGTGAAGTCCCACCCCTAGCACTGCCCTATGGTGTCAGCACTGGAAGGTCAGTGCCTCCAGCTGTGAAGTCCCACCCCTAGCACTGCCCTATGGTGTCAGCACTGGAAGGTCAGTGTCTCCAGCTGTGAAGTCCCACCCTTAGCACTGCCCTATGGTGTCAGCACTGGAAGGTCAGTTCCTCCAGCTGTGAAGTCCCACCCCTAGCACTGCCCTATGGTGTCAGCACTGGAAGGTCAGTGTCTCCAGCTGTGAAGTCCCACCCCTAGCACTGCCCTATGGTGTCAGCACTGGAAGGTCAGTGTCTCCAGCAGTGCAGTACTTCCTGCTGCTCTGGCATGCATTGTCTCGGGCTTTGAAAGCTCTCTTTCTTGTTTTAGATCTGCTGAGATTTCTATGGCGCTGTGGACACCACTGGCTTTCTGTATCTCTGTGGGGCGCAGCAGCTCCTTCTGCAGTGAGTGTTGCCCCATATCTTACATGTGGAAGAGTTTTCAGTGTGAGATTGGGATCTCATGAACCCAATCAGGAAAAACAAACTGACTGTACCTGAAAAAAGTGCTTCACAGAGTCCTGGGAAGCTTTAGGACAGTGAAGCATACGTCGTTGGAGTCTGAATGTCGTGAGGATAAGGTGGTTTATCCAAATCTTGGGTTTCTGTGCGCACTGCTAACGACTCCCCTGTTCTCCCTGTGAGCAGTGGCTCTCCGGACAGGTATTACCTTTACCACTGCTTCTCATGCTGCCCCGAGAGATACAGCAGTGGCAGCGGAGGGGTGCCCAGATGTGGCCAGGACCCTGGATTTGCCATTTCACACAGGCACTGGGTCCTTTTCTCAGTAAGTCATGAAGATGTAGATTTGGACTTGGGGAACATTTGGCTCCCTACCCCTGCCTCAATGATAAAAGATGTTTACAGTCAGTGCGAGCTGCTCCTCGGTGCTAGGGAGAAGACTGTCCATTCAGGTTTAGGGCAGTGGCACAGGGAATCCAAGATTGCATTAGTGTCTGACCCGGGGGCTGGTCACTGCCCTCCCACTGGAACAGGATTAAAGGCTGGTCAGGGACGCCAAGACCCAGACAAAGTGTAAAAACAGAGCCCCTGGATGTCTGGACCACAGTACTGGTGCACTGGATTACTGGCAGTCCCTCCTGATACTCGGAGCTGCAGATGGTGAGAGGGTCCTGAACAGAGAGGGTAAGGAGGGTCATGATGAATTCCTCCCCCAATCTCCAGACTTTCAGTAACCTCGCCAGATTCCTCCCTGACACGGAGGGAATAGGGAGGAGAGAGGGGAGAGGATGTGCTGGATTCACTCCTGATGAGAGCCAGAACAGGAGGCAGGGGAGAGGTTGTGCTAAATTCATCTCTGATGAGAGCCAGATGAGGAAGGCGGAGAGAAGCTGTGCAAGATTTGTCCCTGATGAGAGCCAGATGAGGAGGGAGAAGAGAAGCTGTGCAAGATTTGTCCCTGATGAGAGCCACAACAGGAAGGAGGGGAGAGGTTGTGCTAGATTCATCCCTGAGGAGAGCCAGATGAGGAGGGAGGAGAGAGGCTGTGGGGGCAGGAAAAGCAGAGAAAATTGAAGAAAGGAATCAGTGATACTGGTGAGAAGCAGCCGGACTCACAGCTCTGCTCCAGGAAGCAGGAGGGGATCGCGCACAACTCAAAATTAAAATAGCCCAGATACACTTAAATATGCTCTTCATTTACATGTCTGCAGCCAGTGATTGCCTGACGCTTAAAGAGCTACTGATTATTACAACTGACAGCCTCAGAACTTGCTGCTTTCAATAAATGGTAAAGAAGATATCAGATGTACAAAATCTGAGGAGAGAGAGAACGTCAGGATCCATCCAGTCCTGCCCACTGACTTCTGTGCTTATCCCAGGCTTTACCCCTCACTCCCCCACAGCTAAGGATCCTCTGTGCTTATCCCAGGCTTTACCCCTCACTCCCTCACAGCTAAGGATCCTCTGTGCTTATCCCAGGCTTTACCCCTCACTCCCTCACAGCTAAGGATCCTCTGTGCTTATCCCAGGCTTTTACCTCCTCAATCCCTCACCAGCTAAGGATTCCTCTGTGCTTATCCCAGGCTTTACCCTCTCACTCCCTCACAGCTAAGGATCCTCTGTGCTTATCCCAGGCTTTACCCCTCACTCCCCCACAGATAAGGATCCTCTGTGCTTATCCCAGGCTTTACCCTCATCCCCACAGCTAAGGATCCTCTGTGCTTATCCCAGGCTTTACCTCCTCACTCCCTCACAGCTAAGGATCCTCTGTGCTTATCCCAGGCTTTACCTCTCACTCCCCTCACAGCTAAGGATCCTCTGTGCTTATCCCAGGCTTTACCCTCTCACTCCCCTCACAGCTAAGGATCCTCTGTGCTTATCCCAGGCTTTACCTCTCACTCCCTCACAGCTAAGGATCCTCTGTGCTTATCCCAGGCTTTACCCCTCACTCCCTCACAGCTAAGGATCCTCTGTGCTTATCCCAGGCTTTACCTCTCACTCCCTCACAGCTAAGGATCCTCTGTGCTTATCCCAGGCTTTTATTACCCTCTCACTCCCCCACAGCTAAGGATCCTCTGTGCTTATCCCAGGCTTTACCCCTCACTCCCCCACAGCTAAGGATCCTCTGTGCTTATCCCAGGCTTTACTCCTCACTCCCCCACAGCTAAGGAATCCTCTGTGCTTATCCCAGGCTTTACCCCTCACTCCCCCACAGCTAAGGATCCTCTGTGCTTATCCCAGGCTTTACCCCTCACTCCCTCACAGCTAAGGATCCTCTGTGCTTATCCCAGGTTTACCCCTCACCCCCCTCACAGCTAAGGATCCTCTGTGCTTATCCCAGGCTTTACCCCTCACTCCCCCACAGCTAAGGATCCTCTGTGCTTATCACAGGCTTTACCTCTCACTCCCTCCACAGCTAAGGATCCTCTGTGCTTATCCCAGGCTTTACCTCTCACTCCCTCACAGCTAAGGATCCTCTGTGCTTATCCCAGGCTTTACCCCTCACTCCCCTCACAGCTAAGGATCCTCTGTGCTTATCCCAGGCTTTACCTCTCACTCCCTCACAGCTAAGGATCCTCTGTGCTTATCCCAGGCTTTACTTCTCACTCCCTCACAGCTAAGGATCCTCTGTGCATATCCCAGGCTTTACCTCTCACTCCCTCACAGCTAAGGATCCTCTGTGCTTATCCCAGGCTTTACCTCTCACTCCCTCACAGCTAAGGACCCTCTGTGCTTATCCCAGGCTTTACCCTTCACTCCCTCACAGGTAAGGATCCTCTGTGCTTATCCCAGGCTTTATCTCTCATTCCCTCACAGGTAAGGATCCTCTGTGCTTATCCCAGGCTTTACCTCTCACTCCATCACAGCTAAGGATCCTCTGTGCTTATCCCAGGCTTTACCCCTCACTCCCTCACAGCTAAGGATCCTCTGTGCTTATCCCAGGCTTTACCCCTCACTCCCTCACAGCTAAGGATCCCCTGTGCTTATCCCAGGCTTTACCTCTCACTCCATCACAGCTAAGGATCCTCTGTGCTTATCCCAGGCTTTACCCCTCACTCCCTCACAGCTAAGGATCCTCTGTGCTTATCCCAGGCTTTACCCCTCACTCCCTCACAGCTAAGGATCCTCTGTGCTTATCCCAAGCTTTACCCCTCACTCCCTCACAGCTAAGGATCCCTGTGCTTATCCCAGGCTTTACCTCTCACTCCCCCACAGCTAAGGATCCTCTGTGCTTATCCCAGGCTTTACCCCTCACTCCCTCACAGCTAAGGATCCTCTGTGCTTATCCCAGGCTTTACCCCTCACTCCCTCACAGCTAAGGATCCTCTGTGCTTATCCCAGGCTTTACCTCTCACTCCCCCACAGCTAAGGATCCTTAGCTGTGCTTATCCCAGGCTTTACCTCTCACTCCCCCACAGCTAAGGATCCTCTGTGCTTATCCCAGGCTTTACCCCTCACTCCCCTCACAGGTAAGGATCCTCTGTGCTTATCCCAGGCTTTACCTCTCACTCCCTCACAGGTAAGGATCTTCTGTGCTTATCCCAGGCTTTACCTCTCACTCCCTCACAGCTAAGGATCCTCTGTGCTTACCCCAGGCTTTACCCCTCACTCCCTCACAGCTAAGGACCCTCTGTGCTTATCCCAGGCTTTACCCTTCACTCCCTCACAGCTAAGGATCCTCTGTGCTTACCCCAGGCTTTACCTCTCACTCCCCCACAGCTAAGGATCCTCTGTGCTTATCCCAGGCTTTACCTCTCACTCCCCCACAGCTAAGGATCCTCTGTGCTTATCCCAGGCTTTATCCCTCTCTCCCTCACAGCTAAGGATCCTCTGTGCTTACCCCAGGCTTTACCTCTCACTCCCCCACAGCTAAGGATCCTCTGTGCTTATCCCAGGCTTTATCCCTCTCTCCCTCACAGCTAAGGATCCTCTGTGCTTATTCTGGGTTTCTTAAATTCTGTTCCATTTCCCTAATTTCCTCTGGGAAGGCTTTCCATGTGCCCATTATCCTCCTATAAAGGAATTTGTCCTTAGTTTACTGCTTCTTAAGAATGTCAGAGCGACCGGATCCTGACCCATGATATAGGATATGAAGGTTTAAGACTCCTTGTAATAAAGAAGTAAAGAAGAGCGAGAGTGCAGGAGAGCACATAAGTGTGTGCAGGAATGTCAGAAGCGACGCGAGAGGCGGGGGGAACGTGCCGACGCTGCAGCTTTGTGGCGGCACAGCACCGTGACTCCTGGCATTAATCTCCCGTGCCAGGCAGCCATCCAGCAGCGCCCAGCGAGCTCCCACATGTCTGCTGATGGCCGCAGGGTGGCAAGGCAGGTGCCGAGGTTGCAGGGTCAGCAGAGCCATTAGTGCGCAGGGAGCGGGACGCTCAGCTGCGGCACGAGCTCTATTATTGCGAGACCGGGCCCGTAAAGAGGACTGATGTGAGGGAATTAGGTGCCGCAGGCCCCTCTTCAGTCTTGTACCCCCGACCCCCTCCCACAAGGACACCCAGCGAAGGTTTGAGAGTTCATACAAACAGAAGCTGTGCCTTTATAATTACAGACTTTACAGCTCAGGAGCTCCCTGTCTGCTGAGGATTTAAATTCACAGTCCATACAAGCAGAAGCAAAGACTATTTACAGCAAAGCACAATCTGTACACAGCAGATCCATCATTAGCAAAAACAGGGGAGTGCCTCAGGGATCTGTACTGGGACCGGTGCTTTTCAATATATTTATAAATGATCTGGAAAGGAATACGACGAGTGAGGTTATCAAATTTGCAGATGATACAAAATTATTCAGAGTAGTTAAATCACAAGCAGATTGTGATACATTAGAGGAGACTCTGCAAGACTGGAAGATTGGGCATCCAAATGGCAGATGAAATTTAATGTGGACAAGTGCAAGGTGATGCATATAGGGAAAAATAACCCTTGCTGTAGTTACACAATGTTGGGTTCCATATTAAGTGCTACAACCCAAGAAAGAGATCTAGGCATCATAGTGGATAACACATTGAAATCGTCGGCTCAGTGTGCTGCAGCAGTCAAAAAAGCAAACAGAATGTTAGGAATTATTAGGAAGGGAATGGTGAATAAAACAGAAAATGTCATAATGCCTCTGTATCGCTCCATGGTGAGACCACACCTTGAATACTGTGTACAATTCTGGTCACCGCATCTCAAAAAAGATATAATTGCGATGGAGAAGGTACAGAGAAGGGCGACCAAAATGATAAAGGGGATGGAACAGCTCCCCTATGAGGAAAGGCTGAAGAGGTTAGGACTTTTCAGCTTGGAGAAGAGACGGCTGAGGGGGGATATGATAGAGGTGTTTAAGATCATGAGAGGTCTTGAACGAGTAGATGTGACTCCGTTATTTTCTCTTTCGAATAATAGAAGGACTAGGGGGCACTCCATGAAGTTAGCAAGTAGCACATTTAAGACTAATCAGAGAAAATTCTTTTTCACTCAACGCACAATAAAGCTCTGGAATTTGTTGCCAGAGGACGTGGTTAGTGCAGTTAGTGTAGCTGGGTTCAAAAAAGGTTTGGATAAGTTCTTGGAGGAGAAGTCCATTAATGGCTATTAATCAATTATACTTAGGGAATAGCCACTGCTATTAATTGCATCAGTAGCATGGGATCTTCTTAGTGTTTGGGTACTTGCCAGGTTCTTGGGGCCTGGTTTGGACTCTGTTGGAAACAGGATGCTGGGCTTGATGGACCCTTGGTCTGACCCAGCATGGCAAGTTCTTATGTTCTTATAATAATGTAATGACAATTATAGTGCCTTCCTTTTAATTCCCTGCTGGAACAAGCAGCGCTCGATTCCTCCTTGTCCTAGACAAAAACCAGAGCAAAGGTTCCCATGTGAAAGATCCTGGAAGCCATTGTGACAGAAGAGATGATGTGAGAAAAGAGCCTGGGGGCCATGCAGTCTGCTCAGTCACTGCAGTGCACAGCGCTAAGGACATGTCCTGTCGCTCCTTGTGACCTCGGGCAAGTCACTTTACCCTCCGTTGCCTCAGGTTCAAAACCTTAGACTGTAAGCCCTCCGAGGATAGGGAAATACCTGCAGTACCTGAATGTAATCCCATGTGATATCTGAGATCCAATGTGGGTATATAAATCAATCTCCCAGCTTCCTGCCGTGGACGCAGAGCTGCTGATAAGTACCTGAGGCTTGGGAGCGGCTCTTCCCTGCCAGCTGCCCAGCCATCGAGTAAGTCTGTAAAATCACAGCAGAGGGGTGGAAGTGCTGCTCTTATAAATGTGTGCAAGCAAACGCACTGGCAGAGCCCGGGGAGCAGCACTCTGTCAGGGAGGCCGCTCTGAGCTGCTCTGCTCCTCTCCTGGAGACTCCCACCTAACCCTCCACCCTCCTTCCAGATGTGGCCTCCTGTCCTCTGGTTCAGACTGAATCTGGGGCTCAGCCGCTGCACAGAGTCAGAAAGGGAAGCAGGGCCAGGGGAGAGGATAACCTGCAGGGTGCAGGGCACAGGGGAGAGACATCCTCTCCTCAGTCGTGATTATTGCTGTCTCTTTGCAGATCCTGGGACTCTGTGTCACACAAACAAACCTTACAGCAGCCAGGCTCCAATGCTTAACATTTGGCACCGAACCCCTGTGCTCATTGTTACCTGCAGAAAGTGTCCTCACTGGGTCACAGGGTGCTGTGACCCAGTGAGGACACAGGGTGCTCGGCACTAGGATAGCTCCTCTTGCAGGGTGGTGGGCACTAGGATAGCTCCTCCTGCAGGGTGGTGGGCACCAGGATAGCTCCTCCTGCAAGGTGCTGGGCACTAGGATAGCTCCTCCTGCAGGGTGCTGGGCACCAGGATAGCTCCTCCTGCAAGGTGCTGGGCACTAGGATAGCTCCTCCTGCAGGGTGCTGGGCACCAGGATTGCTCCTCCTGCAGGGTGGTGGGCACTAGGATAACTCCTCCTGCAGGGTGGTGGGCACCAGGATAGCTCCTCCTGCAGGGTGCTGGGCACTAGGATAGCTCCTCCTGCAGGGTGCTGGGCACTAGGAAAGCTCCTCTTGCAGGGTGCTGGGCACCAGGATAGCTCCTCCTGCAGGGTGCTGGGCTCTAGGATAGCTCCTCCTGCAGGGTGCTGGACACTAGGATAGCTCCTCCTGCAGGGTGCTGGGCACCAGGATAGCTCCTCCTGCAGGGTGGGGGGCACCAGGATAGCTCCTCCTGCAGGGTGGTGGGCACTAGGAAAGCTCCTCTTGCAGGGTGCTGGGCACCAGGATAGCTCCTCCTGCAGGGTGGTGGGCACTAGGATAGCTCCTCCTGCAGGGTGCTGGGCACTAGGAAAGCTCCTCCTGCAGGGTGCTGGGCACTAGGATAGCTCCTCTTGCAGGGTGCTGGGCACCAGGATAGCTCCTCCTGCAGGGTGCTGGGCACCAGGATAGCTCCTCCTGCAGGGTGCTGGGCACTAGGATAGCTCCTCTTGCAGGGTGCTGGGCACTAGGAAAGCTCCTCCTGCAGGGTGCTGAGCACCAGGATAGCTCCTCCTGCAGGGTGCTGGGCACCAGGAAAGCTCCTCTTGCAGGGTGCTGGGCACTAGGATAGCTCCTCCTGCAGGGTGCTGGGCACCAGGATAGCTCCTCCTGCAGGGTGGTGGGCACTAGGATAGCTCCTCCTGCAGGGTGCTGGACACTAGGAAAGCTCCACTTGCAGGGTGCTGGGCACCAGGATAGCTCCTCCTGCAGGGTGCTGGGCACCAGGATAGCTCCTCCTGCAGGGTGCTGGGCACCAGGATAGCTCCTCCTGCAAGGTGGTGGGCACTAGGATAGCTCCTCCTGCAGGGTGCTGGGCACCAGGATAGCTCCTCCTGCAAGGTGGTGGGCACCAGGATAGCTCCTCCTGCAGGGGCACCAGGATAGCTCCTCCTGCAAGGTGGTGGGCACTAGGAAAGCTCCTCTTGCAGGGTGCTGGGCACCAGGATAGCTCCTCCTGCAAGGTAGTGGGCACTAGGATAGCTCCTCCTGCAGGGTGCTGGGCACCAGGATAGCTCCTCCTGCAAGGTGGTTGGCACTAGGATAGCTCCTCTTGCAGGGTGGTGGGCACCAGGATAGCTCCTCCTGCAGGGTGCTGGGCACCAGGATAGCTCCTCCTGCAAGGTGGTTGGCACTAGGATAGCTCCTCTTGCAGGGTGGTGGGCACTAGGATAGCTCCTCCTGCCAGGCTCTGGATGAAAGGCTGCAGTCCTCACAGTCCCTAGAGTATCTGGTGGGGCTCCCCCATGTCAGCCCCCTTTGCACTAAATCGCTCTCTTCTTCAATGCGAAACTGCATTTTCTGAGTCGAAAACCCCAATATCAACACCGCAGGGGAATTCCGCTTTCCTTTTCATGGGCAGAAAAAGTGGGCAAAGGTTTCCTGCCAAAAGCAAAAGAACAAAATCTTCCCCAGTCTCACAAACCTAAGCTGTCTTGTGGTGACTCCTTCAGAGGGGCTGGGACCAGGACAGCGGGCGGCGACCCCGGCCCTGGAAAGGTTGCTAAAGGTAGGGGGGGGGGGGCTGGGGGGTGCAGGGGTGGGGAGAGGAAGGGAGGGCTCTGGCCGCTGAGCACACCCCGGACACTTTTTACAATTTTGCACATGAAAGGGTCTGTGTAGTGGGGGCTTGGCCCAGCAAGCTCTTTTCTGACAGGTTCAGTGGGAAGTGGCTGCTTGGGAGGCTTTTTTTTAAAACTATGTGGCCATGAAATTGGCTGTATTCTTCTGAACCTAAAAATACCCAGGCACTTGCAGCTGGATAACAGTAGGACTGACTAAAATTATTCAGCTAACTCCATGGGGTAACCTGAACAGTGCAGCACTTACTGCCCTTAACAGAAACATGGGGATAACCTGCACGGAGCGGCAGTTACTACCCTTAACAGAAACATGGGGATAACCTGCACGGAGCGGCAGTTACTACCCTTAACAGAAACATGGGGGTAACCTGCATGGAGCGGCACTTACTGCCCTTAACAGAAACATGGGGGTAACCTGCATGGAGCGGCACTTACTGCCCTTAACAGAAACATGGGGGTAAGCTGCACGGAGCGGCAGTTACTGCCCTTAACAGAAGCATGGGGGTAACCTGCATGGAGCGGCACTTACTGCCCTTAACAGAAACATGGGGGTAAGCTGCACGGAGCGGCAGTTACTACCCTTAACAGAAACATGGGGGTAACCTGCACGGAGCGGCAATTACTGCCCTTAACAGAAACATGGGGGTAACCTGCACGGAGCGGCAGTTACTACCCTTAACAGAAACATGGGGGTAACCTGCACGGAGCGGCAGTTATTGCCCTTAACAGAAACATGGGGGTAACCTGCACGGAGCGGCAATTACTGCCCTTAACACAAACATGGGGGTAACCTGCACGGAGTGGCAGTTACTGCCCTTAACAGAAACATGGGGGTAACCTGCACGGAGCGGCAGTTTCTGCCCTTAACACAAACATGGGGGTAACCTGCACAGAGCGGCACTTACTGCCCTTAACAGAAACATGGGGTAACCTGCAAGGAGTGGCAGTTACATCCCTTAACAGAATATATGGAGGTAACCTGCATGGAGCAGCAGTTACTGCCCTTAACAGAAACATGGGGGTAACCTACACGGAACGGCAATTATTACCCTTAACAGAAACATGGGGGTAACCTGCACGGAGCGGAAGTTACTGCCCTTAACAGAATCATGGGGGTAACCTGCATGGAGTGGCAGTTTTTACCCTTAACAGATTCATGGGGGTAACCTGCACGGAGCGGCAGTTACTGCCCTTAACAGAAACATGGGGGTAACCTGCACGGAGCGGCAGTTTCTGCCCTTAACCGAAACATGGGGGTAACCTGCACGGAGCGGCAGTTACTGCCCTTAACAGAAACATGGGGGTAACCTGCACGGAGCGGCAGTTACTACTGCCCTTAACAGAAAACATGGGGGTAACCTGCACGGAGCGGCAGTTTCTGCCCTTAACAGAAACATGGGGTAACCTGCACGGAGCGGCAGTTACTACCCTTAACAGAAACATGGGGGTAACCTTTACGGAGCGGCAGTTACTGCCCTTAACAGAATATATGGAGGTAACCTGCATGGAGCAGCAGTTACTGCCCTTAACAGAAACATGGGGGTAACCTGCACGGAACGGCAGTTATTACCCTTAACAGAAACATGGGGGTAACCTGCACAGAGCGGAAGTTACTGCCCTTAACAGAATCATGGGGATAACCTGCACGGAGCGGCAGTTACTACCCTTAACAGAAGCTTGGGGGTAACCTGCACGGAGCGGCAGTTATTGCCCTTAACAGAAACATGGGGTTAACCTGCACGGAGTGGCAGTTTTTACCCTCAACAAATCATGGGGGTAACCTGCACGGAGCGGCAGTTACTGCCCTTAACAGAAACATGGGGGTGACCTGCACGGAGCGGCAGTTTCTGCCCTTAACAGAAACATGGGGGTAACCTGCATGGAGCGGCACTTACTGCCCTTAACAGAAACATGGGGGTAACCTGCATGGAGCGGCACTTACTGCCCTTAACAGAAACATGGGGGTAAGCTGCACGGAGCGGCAGTTACTGCCCTTAACAGAAGCATGGGGGTAACCTGCACGGAGTGGCAGTTACTACCCTTAACAGAAACATGGGGGTAACCTGCACGGAGCGGCAATTACTGCCCTTAACAGAAACATGGGGGTAACCTGCACGGAGCGGCAGTTACTACCCTTAACAGAAACATGGGGGTAACCTGCACGGAGCGGCAGTTATTGCCCTTAACAGAAACATGGGGGTAACCTGCACGGAGCGGCAGTTACTGCCCTTAACAGAAACATGGGGGTAACCTGCACGAAGCGGCAGTTACTGCCCTTAACAGAAACATGGGGGTAACCTGCACGGAGCGGCAGTTTCTGCCCTTAACACAAACATGGGGGTAACCTGCACAGAGCGGCACTTACTGCCCTTAACAGAAACATGGGGGTAACCTGCACGGAGCAGCAGTTACTGCCCTTAACAGAAACATGGGGGTAACCTGCACGGAGCGGCAGTTACTGCTCTTAACAGAAACATAGGGGTAATCTGCACTGAGCGGCAGTTACTACTCTTAACAGAAACATGGGGGTAACCTGCACGGAGCGGCAGTTACTACCCTTAACAGAAACATGGGGGTAATCTGCACAGAGCAGAAGTTACTGTTCTTAACAGAAACATGGGGGTAACCTGCACGGAGTGGCAGTGACTACCCTTAACAGAAACATGGTGGTAACTTGCACGGAGCATCAGTTACTACCCTTAACAGAAACATGGGGGTAACCTGCATGGAGCGGCAGTTACTACCCTTAACAGAAACATGGGGATAACCTGCACAGAGTGGCAGTTACTACCCTTAACAGAAACATGGGGGTAATCTGCACGAAGCGGCAGTTACTGCTCTTAACAGAAACATGGGGGTAACCTGCACGGAGCGGCAGTTACTACCCTTAACAGAAACATGGGGGTAACTTGCACAGAGCAGCAGTTACTACCCTTAACACAAACATGGGGGTAACCTGCACAGAGCGGCACTTACTGCCCTTAACAGAAACATGGGGGTAACCTGCACGGAGCAGCAGTTACTGCCCTTAACAGAAACATGGGGGTAACCTGCACGGAGCGGCAGTTACTACCCTTAACAGAAACATGGGGGTAATCTGCACAGAGCAGAAGTTACTGTTCTTAACAGAAACATGGGGGTAACCTGCACGGAGTGGCAGTGACTACCCTTAACAGAAACATGGTGGTAACTTGCACGGAGCATCAGTTACTACCCTTAACAGAAACATGGGGGTAACCTGCATGGAGCGGCAGTTACTACCCTTAACAGAAACATGGGGATAACCTGCACAGAGTGGCAGTTACTACCCTTAACAGAAACATGGGGGTAATCTGCACGAAGCGGCAGTTACTGCTCTTAACAGAAACATTGGGGTAACCTGCACAAAGCGGCAGTTACTACCCTTAACAGAAACATGGGGGTAACCTGCACGGAGCGGCAGTTACTACCCTTAACAGAAACATGGGGGTAACTTGCACAGAGCAGAAGTTACTACCCTTAACAGAAACATGGGGGTAACCTGCACGGAGCAGCAGTTACTACCCTTAACAGAAACATGGGGGTAACCTTCACGGAGCGGCAGTTACTGCCCTTAACAGAATATATGGAGGTAACCTGCATGGAGCAGCAGTTACTGCCCTTAACAGAAACATGGGGGTAACCTGCACGGAACGGCAGTTATTACCCTTAACAGAAACATGGGGGTAACCTGCACAGAGCGGAAGTTACTGCCCTTAACAGAATCATGGGGATAACCTGCACGGAGCGGCAGTTACTACCCTTAACAGAAGCTTGGGGGTAACCTGCACGGAGCGGCAGTTATTGCCCTTAACAGAAACATGGGGGTAACCTGCACGGAGTGGCAGTTTTTACCCTCAACAAATCATGGGGGTAACCTGCACGGAGCGGCAGTTACTGCCCTTAACAGAAACATGGGGGTGACCTGCACGGAGCGGCAGTTTCTGCCCTTAACAGAAACATGGGGGTAACCTGCACGGAGCGGCAGTTACTGCCCTTAACAGAAACATGGGGGTGACCTGCACGGAGCGGCAGTTACTGCTCTTAACATAAACATAGGGGTAATCTGCACGGAGCCGCAGTTACTGCCCTTAACAGAAACATGGGGGTAACCTGCACGGAGCGGCAGTTACTGCCCTTAACAGAAACATGGGGGTAACCTGCACGGAGCGGCAGTTACTGCTCTTAACAGAAACATAGGGGTAATCTGCACGGAGCGGCAGTTACTACTCTTAACAGAAACATGGGGGTAACCTGCACGGAGCGGTAGTTACTACCCTTAACAGAAACATGTGGGTAATCTGCACAGAGCAGAAGTTACTGTTCTTAACAGAAACATGGGGGTAACTTGCACGGAGCGGCAGTTACTACCTTTAATGGAAACATGGGGGTAACCTGCAGGGAGCGGCAGTTACTGCTCTTAACAGAAACATGGGGGTAACCTGCACAAAGCGGCAGTTACTACCCTTAACAGAAACATGGGGGTAACCTGTACGGAGCGGCAGTTACTGCCCTTAACAGAAACATGGGGGTAACCTGCACGGAGCAGCAGTTACTGCTCTTAACAGAAACATAGGGGTAATCTGCACGGAACGGCAGTTACTGCCCTTAACAGAAACATGGGGGTAACCTGCACGGAGCGGCAGTTACTACCCTTAACAGAAACATAGGGGTAACCTGCACGGAGTGGCAGTTACTGCCCTTAACAGAAACATGGGGGTAACCTGCACGGAGCGGCAGTTTCTGCCCTTAACACAAACATGGGGGTAACCTGCACAGAGCGGCACTTACTGCCCTTAACAGAAACATGGGGGTAACCTGCACGGAGCAGCAGTTACTGCCCTTAACAGAAACATGGGGGTAACCTGCACGGAGCGGCAGTTACTGCTCTTAACAGAAACATAGGGGTAATCTGCACTGAGCGGCAGTTACTACTCTTAACAGAAACATGGGGGTAACCTGCACGGAGCGGCAGTTACTACCCTTAACAGAAACATGGGGGTAATCTGCACAGAGCAGAAGTTACTGTTCTTAACAGAAACATGGGGGTAACCTGCACGGAGTGGCAGTGACTACCCTTAACAGAAACATGGTGGTAACTTGCACGGAGCATCAGTTACTACCCTTAACAGAAACATGGGGGTAACCTGCATGGAGCGGCAGTTACTACCCTTAACAGAAACATGGGGATAACCTGCACAGAGTGGCAGTTACTACCCTTAACAGAAACATGGGGGTAATCTGCACGAAGCGGCAGTTACTGCTCTTAACAGAAACATGGGGGTAACCTGCACGGAGCGGCAGTTACTACCCTTAACAGAAACATGGGGGTAACTTGCACAGAGCAGAAGTTACTACCCTTAACACAAACATGGGGGTAACCTGCACAGAGCGGCACTTACTGCCCTTAACAGAAACATGGGGGTAACCTGCACGGAGCAGCAGTTACTGCCCTTAACAGAAACATGGGGGTAACCTGCACGGAGCGGCAGTTACTACCCTTAACAGAAACATGGGGGTAATCTGCACAGAGCAGAAGTTACTGTTCTTAACAGAAACATGGGGGTAACCTGCACGGAGTGGCAGTGACTACCCTTAACAGAAACATGGTGGTAACTTGCACGGAGCATCAGTTACTACCCTTAACAGAAACATGGGGGTAACCTGCATGGAGCGGCAGTTACTACCCTTAACAGAAACATGGGGATAACCTGCACAGAGTGGCAGTTACTACCCTTAACAGAAACATGGGGGTAATCTGCACGAAGCGGCAGTTACTGCTCTTAACAGAAACATTGGGGTAACCTGCACAAAGCGGCAGTTACTACCCTTAACAGAAACATGGGGGTAACCTGCACGGAGCGGCAGTTACTACCCTTAACAGAAACATGGGGGTAACTTGCACAGAGCAGAAGTTACTACCCTTAACAGAAACATGGGGGTAACCTGCACGGAGCAGCAGTTACTACCCTTAACAGAAACATGGGGGTAACCTTCACGGAGCGGCAGTTACTGCCCTTAACAGAATATATGGAGGTAACCTGCATGGAGCAGCAGTTACTGCCCTTAACAGAAACATGGGGGTAACCTGCACGGAACGGCAGTTATTACCCTTAACAGAAACATGGGGGTAACCTGCACAGAGCGGAAGTTACTGCCCTTAACAGAATCATGGGGATAACCTGCACGGAGCGGCAGTTACTACCCTTAACAGAAGCTTGGGGGTAACCTGCACGGAGCGGCAGTTATTGCCCTTAACAGAAACATGGGGGTAACCTGCACGGAGCGGCAGTTTTTACCCTCAACAAATCATGGGGGTAACCTGCACGGAGCGGCAGTTACTGCCCTTAACAGAAACATGGGGGTGACCTGCACGGAGCGGCAGTTTCTGCCCTTAACAGAAACATGGGGGTAACCTGCACGGAGCGGCAGTTACTGCCCTTAACAGAAACATGGGGGTGACCTGCACGGAGCGGCAGTTACTGCTCTTAACATAAACATAGGGGTAATCTGCACGGAGCCGCAGTTACTGCCCTTAACAGAAACATGGGGGTAACCTGCACGGAGCGGCAGTTACTGCCCTTAACAGAAACATGGGGGTAACCTGCACGGAGCGGCAGTTACTGCTCTTAACAGAAACATAGGGGTAATCTGCACGGAGCGGCAGTTACTACTCTTAACAGAAACATGGGGGTAACCTGCACGGAGCGGGAGTTACTACCCTTAACAGAAACATGTGGGTAATCTGCACAGAGCAGAAGTTACTGTTCTTAACAGAAACATGGGGGTAACTTGCACGGAGCGGCAGTTACTACCTTTAATGGAAACATGGGGGTAACCTGCAGGGAGCGGCAGTTACTGCTCTTAACAGAAACATGGGGGTAACCTGCACAAAGCGGCAGTTACTACCCTTAACAGAAACATGGGGGTAACCTGTACGGAGCGGCAGTTACTGCCCTTAACAGAAACATGGGGGTAACCTGCACGGAGCAGCAGTTACTGCTCTTAACAGAAACATAGGGGTAATCTGCACGGAACGGCAGTTACTGCCCTTAACAGAAACATGGGGGTAACCTGCACGGAGCGGCAGTTACTACCCTTAACAGAAACATAGGGGTAACCTGCACGGAGTGGCAGTTACTGCCCTTAACAGAAACATGGGGGTAACCTGCACGGAGCAGAAGTTACTGTTCTTAACAGAAACATGGGGGTAACCTGCACGGAGCGGCAGTTACTACCCTTAACAGAAACATGGGGGTAACCTGCACGGAGCGGCAGTTACTACCCTTAACAGAAACATGGAGGTAACCTGCACGGAGCAGCAGTTACTACCTTTAACAGAAACATGGGGCTAACCTGCATGGAGCAACAGTTACTACCTTTAATGGAAACATGGGGGTAACCTGCACAGAGTGGCAGTTACTACCCTTAACAGAAACATGGGGGTAACTTGCACGGAGCGGCAGTTACTACCTTTAATGGAAACATGGGGGTAACCTGCATGGAGCGGCTGTTACTGCTCTTAACAGAAACATGGGGGTAACCTGCACAAAGCGGCAGTTACTGCCCTTAACAGAAACATGGGGGTAACCTGCACGGAGCGGCAGTTACTACCCTTAACAGAAACATGGGGGTAACCTGCACGGAGCGGCAGTTACTACCCTTAACAGAAGGCATGGGGTAGCCTGTACAGGGCGGCAGTTACTGCCCTTAAAAGAAACAAGGGGGTAACCTGCACGGAGCGGCAGTTACTACCCTTAACAGAAACATGGGGGTAACCTGCACGGAGCGGCATTTACTGCCCTTAACAGAAACATGGGGGTAACCTGCACGGAGCGGCAGTTACTACCCTTAACAGAAACATGGGGTAAACCTGCACAAAGCGGCAGTTACTACCCTTAACAGAAACATGGGGGTAAGCTGCACGGAGCGGCAGTTACTGCCCTTAACAGAAACATGGGGGTAACCTGCACGGAGCGGCAGTTACTACCCTTAACAGAAACATGGGGGTAACCTGCACAAAGCAGCAGTTACTACCCTTAACAGAAACATGGGGGTAACCTGCACGGAGCGGCAGTTACTGCCCTTAACAGAAACATGGGGGTAACCTGCACGGAGCGGCAGTTACTACCCTTAACAGAAACATGGGGGTAACCTGCACAAAGCGGCAGTTACTGCCCTTAACAGAAACATGGGGGTAACCTGCATGGAGCGGCAGTTACTACCCTTAACAGAAACATGGGGGTAACCTGCACGGAGCGGCAGTTACTACCCTTAACAGAAACATGGGGGTAACCTGCACAAAGCGGCAGTTACTACCCTTAACAGAAACATGGGGGTAACCTGCATGGAGCGGCAGTTAGTACCCTTAACAGAAGGCATGGGGTAGCCTGTACAGAGCGGCAGTTACTACCCTTAAAAGAAACATGGGGGTAACCTGCATGAAGCAGCAGTTACTACCTTGGGAATCTTGCTGGGCAGACTGGATGGACCATTTTGGTCTTTTTCTGCTGTCATTAAGTAAGTTACTGTATTACTATGTAGTTTTTCTGGATATAGCTGAAAGTTGACCATTAGCCAGATAACATCACTCCGCCCCAAAACACTCCTGAATTATCTGGAAAATGACTTAAATATTCAAATGTAGGCATTTAGCTGGATAACTCACACGTGATCTGCTAAAGGACCCCTATGTTTTTACCATGATTGTGTTTTATGTTTTATAATATTTTGTTTTGCTTGTTATGATTAGATGTACCTTGTTATGTGAATTGTAATGTCAGCTGTCTATATTTATGTGCTTATTATTGTAAATTGCATAGCACAGCTGTCTTTATAAGAAATTGTAATAAATACATAAATAAAATAAATCTGTTGTGGTCTTATTTATTTTCTTTAATGAAGATCTCTTGGACATTTTTACTTCTCAGTGTATTTTATTCTTTAGTTGTTCTGATGTTTATTGAGTCTAAATCCCTTCTTGAGCTTTGAGAGTGAGGCAGTCATGGATTAAAGTGGATTGAAGGGGGGCTGGGATTCCCGAAAGGTCAAGGGCTGGAGGGCGGAGCAGCGGCGTCCCCGAGAAGTCCTGGACGTGTGGAAGTGGGATTGTGGGTAAAGTGCTGAGATCTGCTCTGGATCTGGACCATGAGTGCCGTCTGCTTGCGTTGTTTGACTCGGTGTCCCATGTGGGAACTGTGCAAGGAGTAAGGCGGGACAGCTTTGTATTTCTGTTGATACAGAAGGCAGGAAAGCGTGATAAGGTCATTGTTATCCTCTAATTAAAGAAAGTCCCAGCAGATAAATCAGTGATGAGCTTCATTGAGGAAAGCCCCAAGATCAAAGCTTGAGAAACGGTGACATTTCAAGAGTCAATGAGTCAATGTCACAAGCTTTTAAGGTGAGGTTTGCCACAATAAAACTCTTCACTGCTTTATCAGCAACGGCTTCCTTTAATTAGAGGATAACAATGACATTATCACGCTTTCCTGCATTCGGTTTTGATTCCATACTCCCTATTGATCCATATTTCTGTTGAGTACGTATTGATCCTTGAATCAAATGTGGCTTGTGTTTGCAGGGGCCTGTGGGAGAGTCGAGTAATTTTCTAAGGCTGAAGGCACGGATACTCAGACTCCAGCCTTCCTTCTTATCGATGATAGCGTTATTCACACTTCTCAGCATAGACAGTAGTGGACTGCTTACCTTCCAGCAGTAACTTCTTACCAGAGAGGGCTCAGGAGCTGGCGCTCCTGGAGACTCCAGGGCCTCCTGATCCCAGCTAGGCCCACCGTCTTATCCTGCCCACAGACCTCTTTCTCACTTTCGGATTTAAGGTGGACCAGTCATCTAAGCCTGGTCCTGCACAGGTTAAGGAGGGGTAATAAGGCCACTCCTTCACATACTCTCCCCCTCAGTTTGAACCCATTGGGGAAAGCGACCTCTTCACCCCAGATCCCATCCAGGGAAGTGGCTCCACTTCCCAATACTCTTTTTCTGTCTTTCTCTCAGCTAGACTCTTGGTTGGAGCTAGAGAGCCATGTTCCCCCTCTCTCACTAGGGATACTCCAGATACCATCATTGCCACCACCCACTCTGCCCTTTGCCCAGTGTCCACCCCCCAGACCTTCAGTTGAGTCCTTTTGTTGCTCTGGGTTATACTCCTTCCCGGGCTAGGCTCTTTGGGCTTTACTTAGACGTTCCTGTGGTGGCTTCCACTCTTTTCCAACTTCAACTACACTGTCTTTTGACATTTCTGCACCGTCTTCACCTGCAGTGCCACTTTGTGGCCATTCTGCTGTGGTTATATCTGGGTACTCTGTAGTGCCCTACTCTGGGCTTTTGCAGCACCTCTCTTGGGTCTCCCTCCAGGCCTGCAACTGGCCACATGACAGTGCCTCTGTCTGGCCTCTCTGCAGTGCCTGCATCTGGTCCCTCTACAGTCCTCTGTCTGGCCTCTCTGCAGTGCCTGCATCTGGTCCCTCTACAGTGTCTCTGTCTGGCCTCTCTGCAGTGCCTGTATCTGGTTCCTCTACAGTGCCTCTGTCTGGCCTCTCTGCAGTGCCTGTATCTGGTCCCTCTACAGTGCCTGCATCTGGTCCCTCTACAGTGCCTCTGTCTGGCCTCTCTGCAGTGCCTGCATCTGGTCCCTCTACAGTGCCTCTGTCTGGCCTCTCTGCAGTGCCTGCATCTGGTCCCTCTACAGTGCCTCTGTCTGGCCTCTCTGCAGTGCCTGCATCTGGTCCCTCTACAGTGCCTCTGTCTGGCCTCTCTGCAGTGCCTGTCTCTGGCTCCCCAGTGGTGCCTTCCTCAGACCAGTCTGTGTGGCTTCCCACAGGCCTCTCAATACTGCCTCCTTCTGTGCAGTCTCTGTTGCCTCTTTCAGGCCAGGCTGTAAAGCTCCACCATAAGCTCTCTTGCATAGCAGTCACAGTCATTGCAGGTTCGTTCACCTGGCATTCATTCTTTTCAATTGCATTCAGCTCTGCCTGTTTTAGAAATTCTGGCTTCTCCTTTGCAACCTGTTCCAGTGGTGTGTTCCTAGGTTCCATGCCATGTTTTTCTGTCATATCATCCATAGGGTCTGCTCTTTCTCCAGCACATTTACTGTTTTCTTCTTCCTCTGTACCTTTGTCTAACTGAAGGGAAATGTACCAGTGCCATGCTTCCTCTGCTTCCAGCTCTACTTCTGACAGACGGGCAGTTAAGAGCACACTGCTTACTTTCTGTAAGGCACAGATTCAGGCACTCTGGCACTTTACAAGACTCTCTTGCAGTTGCCTCCTTCCTTCCAGGAGGATTTGAAACACTACTTTCATTTCTTGTTCAGTAATGCTTCCTCTAGAACAGAGTAGCTGGCTTGCATGTGTTCTAGTGTTGAGCAGGCTGCCTTTCTGCTGGAAGGCCATGTCCTGTTTACACACACAAACACAGACAACTCTGGCAGTTTCACTTCTGCAGGGACAAACCCTGTTGCAAGCACATTCTCTCTGTTTTTTTTTCTGTGAAAAAGGAAAAATAAGGAAGAAAAATCCTGCTTCTCCAGCCACTAGCTCACTTCAGTTCCCTCATTTAAGCAAGCGAACTTATCCCCTTACTTGCACACAGACTTTTATAGCCAGTTTTTCCTTCAGGCCCCCAAAACAGCTCTCTGGATTAAAGAATTATGTTTAAGCTGTTCGTCTTTGTTGTTCCTCCATAAGCCACAGTGCTTTGTACACCTCCTACAGTACTGCATCTGCCTCAGGCTGCTTTTGCTGGGAATCACACACCACAAATTTTTTATTTCTTCAGTACTTTCTTTTTCCTTCCCTGGAGACTTGGGTTTCTCTCTGTGTACTTGCATAGAGCAGAAATCCCCGAGCTGACACCATATGTGAGATAGCCAAGTAACTTTTTTAGATTGGAGGCACAGACACTCAGACTCCAGACTTCTTTTTTCATAACAGATGATAGCTTTATTCACACTTCTCACCATATACAGTAGTAGACTGCTTACCTTCCAGCAGTGTATTCACAGCATAACTTCTTACCAGAGAAGGCTCAGGAGCTGGCTCTCCTGGAGACACTGGGGCCTCCTGATCCCAGCTAGGCCCACCATCTTATATTCCATAGAAAATACAGACCATCAAGCCTGGATCTTGGTAACTCCCAAAATGTAGCTCTAGTGTGTCTCACCACAGCAATCAGATGAATCACTAGAGGCATGCCCTTCAATGAGAAGAAGGCATAACCAGTAATAGAGGACCTGGTGAGATTATTTCCAGATGAAATAGCAATTGTATTCCCATGATAGAACTTCCTTCCAGAGTACTGAAATCAAAGGGCAACTCCACCACATATGGGAAAAGGTCCTGTTCCCCCATAGCTCCTCCTGCACCTATTTAGGTGCAGGAGGAGCTATGGGGGAACAGCTATGGTGCAACAGCTATGGTGCAACAGCTATGGTGCAACACCATAGCTCCTCCTGCACCTAAATAGGTGCAGGAGGAGCTATGACTCAAATTCATCCTGTGCAACCACACCGCAGTTAAGTACCA